>NC_048904.1:21702496-21733177 GCF_011077185.1 Oxyura jamaicensis | reverse complement strand
GGGCAAGGGCAGCTGGGGCTCCTGGCTGCCCGCGGGTGCGCCGCTCCTTTGTTCGAGCGAGTCAGCGACGCCCAGCTGGCCTCATCCCGCCCGGCTCCGCCAGCTGCCCGTGGCGGGGAGTCCGGGGTCGGTTTCGCTAGGCCGGTGCATAGACGAGCCCGCACGCTGTCTTTCTCAGAGGGGGCTCCCAGGGGCGGGCCTTCAAAGCAGGGAGCTTCGCGGGTAGAGATGCAGCGTCAGCGCCTAGAAGGCACGCGGGGACGTGAGGCCTGGCACTGAAGCTGGCACCATTAACAGAGGTACCTGGTGTGCGTTCGTAAGAAATAACCAGAGCCCGTGTGGCAGCATCCCTGTCCCTGCAGGAAGGGCGAGGGAGGCCCCTAGGGGGACAGGAGGTGTAAAGCTGTGAGCTGAAGGTCCCAGCGGAGGCGTCGAGGGGAGCGATGCAACGACCTCTCTGTCAGGGACCGTCACCTCAAACGAAGTGTCTCTGCAGGCTGGGACCCCTTCGTAAGGCACATCCAGGCCACAAGTGTGAGCAGTGAGGTGGTAATGCTGTGAGCCTGGGCCGGTGCACTACAGTCCTACCCGTTCGTGGGGCAGTTGTGCTGTCCCTGTTGCTGGTTCTGTCCTCAGCAAGATTGGTGGGTGGCTTTGCGTTTAGTCGATAGGACAATGCATGTCTGGGATGCACTTGGAAACGCGAGGAGGTGAAGGAAGCTGAAGGAAGCCGGGTGTTGTAGCCTGGGGGGCTGTTCCTCTCCGTGCTGGGGAGCTCTTCTCTCCTGTGTTGGTGGGCAACAGGGCCCTTCAGCTTGCAGGACTTCCACTGTTCTGTGACTGCCATAGTCCCGCAGTGTACCTGGGCCAAATAGGCTAGTTTGCTGGAGCATTGTATCCACCTGCGTCTGCTTCAGATCCAAGATAAATCTTGTCAAGCCATCTAGAAGTATTTCAGTATATGGAAGCAACTTGTAGATGGAGGAAGATCTACTTTGTCTAGATTTTGCCGAAGAAAAAGAAATGGGGATGTAAGGCTTTTGTGCCATTTTTTTGAAGTGTTTTGCTGTTTGATTTTTTTTGTTATTATTTTTCCCACCAGCATGTACTATGTGAAAATTGCTTTTTTAAAAAAAAAAAAAAAAAAAAGCTCTTTGTCATGCTTTGAGATCCCTCACGTTTTATTTGATTGGAACTAACAATCCACTAACTAAAATCAGCATCTAACTCAGATATACTACTAGCTACGTTTTATTTTTCCTTCAGAAATGTTACCCATTTCCAGCTCTGGTGTCAGTATGAGTGCTGGCTTCAGAAAGTTTATTTTCTGACAGCATCTGTTAGACCTACCACTTAACTGGACTCTGATACTAAACATGTCAAAGCAAGTAGAAACACAGTCTTTCAAGTAAGAGTTGATTCCCCTCTCTGGAGGAGACTGTGGATCTGTGGTGCTGTTCTGTTGCTGATCAGATGTTGGTGGGTTTTCTTACTATGCTTGTTAATTTTAACAGGTCCTTCTCCTCTACAAAGAAGTTTTGATGCCAAGATTTACTCTGAAAATGACCTGCACTACTGAATGCAGCTGTCTGCAAATGTAAAGCCAACAAATCATATCTCCCTCCCTCCTCTGAATTTCCTATTTCCTGTGGAATTTATATTTCAAAGTATTTTTGAAAACAGATCTTTATTGAAGACATTTGGATTACAACTGTGAGCATATCTATGCAAAGAGACGAGTGAGTCTGAGCAATTTCGAGGTATGTATGCTTACTATATCTTATAACAAATGAATAATCAAAGTATGCTATTGGAGTCGGGAATAAATGTGTTTGGGGAACGAAACTTTACTCAGTCTGCCCAAGAGTGAGAAGTAACAAAGCCTTTTAAAGTATGATATCTGAACAGAATACAAGTTCTTGGAACTTGGGCTCCCTGTTGGCTTTTGGTAAACTATGTTTATTCTCGTACACTGGAGAAGGATGGAGTCAAGGTGGGAAGACGTGGAAAGAAAAGACCATCTGATTAGAGGGGGCAGATAACTCTAGGTGTACGTCTTCTTGATTGAGATTGCTAAAGCTTCTATGAATAACAGTGTAGATCAATGGAGTACACACATGTATAGTGAGACCATGCAAGCACCAGCATATCCAGCAGACATTGTATGGCAGTTGACATTGTTTGAACCTGCCATAGGAATCCTTGAAAGGTGCCTTTCAGAAGCACAATCTGCTTGTGGTGTATGACCTGAGCCTTCATTGCTTAACTGTTCAGTTCTCAGATGCACTGAAGCTCTGTAGATTTCTTCTTCTGAGCATTTGACAAACATTAAATAGTCACTGAAATGCACTTGGGAGACATTGGTGATTTCTCTGGTTAGGTAAAGAGAAAGCATTCAGATCAAGTTTTAAGATAGCTGCCTTGAATTGGAAAGCGTCTCTGGAGAAGACTAGAAGTGAAGCAGGGCTTGCTTGCCTTCCTGTGCACAGTCACAACACAATAATCTTTTGCTCTGTGTAACTTCCTTAATTAGCTTGTAATACACGGCAGAGTATTCGGAGATTTGAAATACCTACTTGTGAGGCTGGGGGGTAGCAATTTACAGCAACAGTCTCAGAGCAATCTGCCTGTAATGTACAAGCAAGCAAAGCTGGGACTTCACTCTGTGGCTGTACAGCTTCGTCACACCCAGGTAATGGAGATGGAGAAACTTTCCTGTTTAAGAATTGCAGAACATTTGCCAGTTTGCTCAGCTGTATTTTATCTTAAGGCTTTTAGCTGTAATTTCCAGCTTTAGAATTCAATGTGAATGAGGAGGTCAGCTAATCTCTTCTGTGTGGGCTTGAAAGAGGTTAGTGTGCATTGATACTATCTGCTCTTTCATAAACTACTTGGAAATGTCTTTCCTGTGGGATGTAGGTGTTCATGCTAATATTTATGGGCCATGGCAGTCTATCAGTTAATTACAGATTACAGTGAAAGTCAGACAAACATCTCAGTTTTATAGAAGACTAGACTATTCGTTAGTCTTTTTTTTAATGAAAACTAATGTGCTGAAAGTAGATACTTGACTGAGTGCTCTGGCATGCTCCGCAGCTGCACAATGTGTCTTCAGCAGACAAGCTTTTCTTAAGAGCTTTCATTCATGAGCTCCATTGACTGAAGCGGAGATGGTACAGGAGGAAGCTGACTTAAACTGCCTGCCTTAATGGTGCAATGTTACTGTTCCTGTAACAGGAACACAAAGTGGACTGCATAAAATAGGGCTGACAGTGGTGTGCTGTTGTTGAGAAGGGGACCCTTCTCGTGGCTGCAGTTATCCCTCCTGTTGTTTCCCTGCAAGCAGAGTTAGGATCTACGGGTGGTAGCTTTTTAAATTTCTCCATTATATGTGGGCAGAATTTATTGCAAGAAACTTGAGAGGGGTTCCTCAGTCTAGCCTGGGCATTGTTATTTGGCTATGGTACTATACTAAAATACCATTGGCAGAAAAGTGTTTCTGTTTCCTGTGAGCTGGTTTCGTGAAAACTGGAGAAACACACTAGTGAAGTATTTTGCAGAGCTGTCTGTATCTCAGTGTGTGTTTTAGATAGTATAGCAGGGACTTGGATTAGGGATTTGTTTTGTATTCTTTAAACTAGGTGCCATTTTAATAATGTATAAATAAGCTATGGTCTTTATAATTCCATCAGTTAAAATTGATGCACGTTGCCCAAAAATGCTGTTGTTCTGTGAAAAATATTTAAATGAACAATTTTTAGTCTCTCTCTGAATATTGGTGAAATAACATAGATTCTGTTTGGCACATCCCTAATCAAGTTACTTTTGTTTCCTTGTCTGTAAGATGAGATTGATCTACCTTTGTAACACACTCAATTTCATGAAAATCATCGTTTTATTTGCAATAACTGTATTTTCATTATTCAATTTCATATGACTAATAGTGAATGTTAATGTGTAGAATGGCAATTAATTTGAGTATAAAATAATTTTTTCTTTTGGCATAAATAAATGGTCTGAAATGTGAATTTGTACACTAGAGAAATGTTGCTCTAAAACTACCCTTAAAGGGGACCAAAAAAATGCTAAAGGACACTGAGATGTTGAGACAGGTGGTAGTGTCACCGGTTCAACTTGCATGATGGGTTGTGATGAGAATTTTGCAGACACCTCCTCTTGTAGTTTCTTCAGAAAGAAATCTAGCAAACTTACATATTTCTCAGATTTGCGTGTGCTGATTGGTCTCCCTTAATAAATTCTTTATAGGCCTGTTTTTTTTGTACTGGACTTGACTGTGATTCTCCTGGAAGTTAGTTGCCATGGCAATTGTCCTGTTAGCAAATAAATGTGTTTTTTATGGTCTCTGGGTATGTTGGTGTGGAGCAGAAAGACTGTAGTCTTTTCTGGGATCAGTAGAAGTAGCAGACCCATAGAGGCTTCGTGTCTGTAAATCACTGCCTGTGGGAGGGAGCTGAATAAGCATCTTATGCTTCAGTGGGTAATAGCACTGAGAAGTAATATCACTTGTCCTGTTGGTAAGGAGCAGTGACAGAGTACATTGCACTAAGTCTGAGGCTGAATAATGATTAAAATTGGAGAAATGGGGGGGGGGAACACTTTTATTCAGGGTCTGTTATAGCTGAACTTACCTGATTCAGGCCAAGAGTAGTTGACTGACTCAGTAACATGAAAGCATTTTTGATGGAAATTTCAGGGTGTGTGGCCATTGTGATCCTTTACAACGTAGGGTTTCAGCTGGGATAACCTCTAGCTCCAGTCTTCTGCTTTCCTGTTCGTACTCACATGCTGTTCATGCTGCACCTGAGCACTGTGTCCGGTTTTAGCTCCTTAATGCTGGGGCAGTGAACTGGGTTTCTAGCTGAACCTATCCACACCAGTGCTGGGGCATGGGAGCCACAGCTCACTGTGCAGACCTGACAAATGGGTGTGTTCGTGCTTATACCAAGTGCAAGGTCAACACAAATAGGTCTCAAAAGCAAAACATAACTGTGTTTTTGCTAAGGGAAAGCCCAGGTTGGTATGGCTCAATGGATGTTAATTAGCTCTTTTTTTTTTTCCCCCCCTTTGCTGTGGAAGACCATGTGAGTCTTCTGGAGCAGCAGCTTGGTTAGTTTGCAGTGAATACCTGTGAGAAGTCAGGCTGCTTGGTCTGTAGAATGATGCTATGGCACAGCAGCGAGGGCTTGTTGCAGTGTGATGGGGGTGGAAAGGCTGTGACAAACTGCAGCTTTCTGGTCTGCAGGACAGTTTTCATACTTCTCACACTTGTGCTGTGGGTGTTGGGTTTCAGAAGGTTTGTTCTGGAAGAGTAACTGGGTGTTAAATTTTGTTTCTGGTTTGACAAAGTCATTTAAATGCTTCAGGTGTTAATTCCAGCTTGTGGGAAGAAAAACAAACTAGTTTTTGTTTTAGTGTTGGTTTAACTCCTTTATGAGTGTCCCAAGCTCTCATCTCTAAGAGGAGTCTAGTGTAGCTGAGGCAATCTGAGGAAACATCTTTCTGAAAAAGCAAAATGTGTGTGTGTGTTGCAGATGATGCTCCCAGGGAAACACTTAAAGGCATCCATTAATTTTTAGGGTTCGTTCAGATGTAGCCCTGGCAGCCCAGAAGATGCCAGTTCTAAATACTCTGCTGGGTTTAGGAACTCCACTAGTACTGTAAAGAAACATACCTATTCAGGGTTCTTTTCTTATGGTGTCTGTCACTTGCTGGGAGTGTGTCCATTTTCATGGCATGTTCCGATATCTGCTACTTTCAGACCTCCTCTGCTGCAAACAGGCTCCCTGTACTCTTCTCAGCGTGCTGTGTGTATTCTCTAGGTTGTTTGCCCAAGTAAGCCTTTAAATGTTCATGTAAACAGAAACTCCAACAAATTCCATTATAGTCAGGTATGGTTTTTGGTTGCTGCTAAAATGAGTTAAGGAATTGTTCCCAAGCTACGTTTTTTCCTAGTCCCCCATACTCTGGTTCCTAACCTAGTTTTATATTTGAAGTTTAGATCACTTTAAAGAACAGAGTTAGGGAATTGAGTAGTCATAGTTTAGTAGAAATAGTTTGCCACTATTTCTGCCTGGTAGGGCACATACATACTCAGTGTTCCTTGTCTCGGACTGTGCTTGAGCTAACTGAGATTTACAAAACTGGCTATAATGAGTCAGGTTAAAAATACGTTACGCTTGTACCCTATTCCTGTCAGCATCTGGTAGCGGCTTCTTAGGAATGAGTGTAGGTAAGGAGGCGTAGATAGGGTAGTCTTTCTGCTAGGTTCTCCCAGTCTGTCAAATGTTGTCTGAGGGAGTCTGGGCAGTGTTTAATGAGCACAACTGGACATCTTTGTAGCACTGCAGGGAGGGACTTATATTTAATTGGAGAAGAAAAGATGTTTAAAAAAAGCAGCTCCAGATAAAGGCCATTACAGTTACATTAATAAAGTTTTTAAGATTTGCACTTAATTAAAAGCTTCCCAGACCAGTTCACTTGGAAAAAAAAAGTCAGGAAGGAAAATTGCTTTCTGAAGAGAAGGGATGAAACTGTTGTATCATGCATATGAAAGTTTGGAAGTGGTAAAGCAGCATAAGCCAGTGGTTTATTAATGAATCCTGTTACCCTCTGATCAGAATTTTTGTCCTGCCTGTTTTGTGTCTCACTTTAAGTAATACTAATGCAATAAGCTGCCAGGTTTTGCAGCAAGCAAAATGACAACGGTCTTTAGACAGAGTAAAGCTTTTTGGGTATCTTTCTCAACAGCGTGAAGGCAACTATCACATACGAGATGGATATTGCTTCTTTTGACTCCAGCTTTGTGGAGAGTGGATAAGGTACACTGTTCAGAGCAGACATGCTGAAGCTCTGGGGTGAAGGTACAGAGATGGTTACCAGTGTTCTGGATTAGAAGACTTTTTCCCATTTTGGGTTCCAATATGGTTGAGTTAGTCTTCGTAAACTATTTAAAGTCTAAGTTTCTACTTTTTAGCTCATTTGATGCTATATGTCACTGGGAAGCTTTCATAAGTATGATACTAAAAGCAGCTGAATCAATAGAAAAACATGATTTTGCTGAGCCAAGTGAAAATTTCTTTTGATCTGTCTTTTAATACCAGTAAGTCAAGTCAACACTGCTGAAAGATCAGAGAATGAATACTGTTTTTGAGTCATCGCGGGGAGTATTTTACTACTCTGTGCCAGGTTAGTTGTACTTTCTTCTTTCACAAGTCAAAGTAAATGTGATGCTTTCCGAAATTCAGGGATAAAAGCACATGTTAAAATCACACAGCGTGGGTTGGTGGTAGGTGATATCTTTCTTCACAAGCCTGCTAATTTAACATGTGTTAACCCTCTTATAACTTCAGGTTTGGAATAAAGCTTTCTTTTTAGTACTGGAGGTCTTAAATCTGGCCAGCCTCTGTGCTGGTATTGATGCATATGAATCTGCTAGGAGTTAAAATGAGACACCATCTGTTTGACTAGTATGCTTATTCCTCTCTGTAATGCCCAAAATAGCTGTAGTGTAACCTTTTATCTTCTATTGGGAATTGGAATGAAAGTACGTGTATTTCCAGTCTTTGTGATTTACTTGTTCCTGACATTTGAGTCAGCTTTGACACATTGAAAGCAGCAGCATCTCCTGAAAGACAGGCAATGAGAGTAAGAGCAACTTTGAGCTTTCTCTCTACCCCCGCTCTTTTCTCTCCTGAAGAAGTACTGACAAAATGTTTGGCATGGCCTAGTAATATATTTTTTGGGAGGCTGAAAAATCTGATCCAGATAATGCAAATGTTAATAGCCAAAGTGGATATTAGGAGTGCAACTGGCCACAGAAAAAAAAAAAAATGAAATGCTTCAAGGAGTAAAATCTGTTTCAATGAATGTTTTCTTTAAAGAGAAGTAAGGTAAAAGGAACTGACTTATTCCTGTTCACCTTTGTACGTGTGTAATTAATTTGGTATTTGAAGGTAGGCTCTTTCCATTGTTCTACTACTGAGTGCAGCACTCAATATAGGCTTCTGACTATGAAGGAAATACTTCCATAGCTGTTCTCAGCCACAGTGGTGAAACGATTGGCTCCATTGCACTGAAATTAGAAAATTTCTGTGCTGCTATATATCCCTGCAACAGTAAAAACTGATTAAAACATTCTCTTCAAATAATGAACTATGGTGTGTTTTGACAAACAGTTCTTAAAGCTGCAAGTATCTAGTTAAATCTTTCTTTAACCTTGATTTAGCTTTCTTGAGGTATTAATCCAGTGGAAAATAACCTGTGTGTTGCCTTTGCCAGAAAGGTTATTTTTAAAGTGGTTGTGGGAGGCTCCAGATGTAGTACTAACCACCACCTGCCCATAAGCAAGTCAGAAGGTGGCAGCAGTGAGAGATGGTGTAGGTGTGGCATTGCCCCTTCTAAGTATAAAGCTTGTTGGTTCTATGCTCCAACGGTCTTAGGTAACCATAAGCCACTTGACCGATGTGTTTTGCTTTTTCATCAGAAAACTAGGGAAGTAATAGTACTGCAATACAATGTAGGAGCATTCCAAGGGCAAATACATACATTACCACAGCAGGTGAACAATATAAACCTATCAATAATTTATATAGCAAAGAATTTCATCAGGGTGCTTTAAAGAAAGCCAGTGCTTTCTAAGAAGGAAGAACAACAAACTCTGCTAAACTGCAGAAGCAGTAACGTTGCCCCACAGTCTGACCATTATGGAATAACATAATTTTGCATACTGGAAAATACTGGGCTCAGAGACTGACTTGCTGAAGTTTTCGTAACAAAACTGATGAAGCCAGATTGACCTATGATGTGTGTTCCTGTTGCATCTGTGGTATGAGAAGGGAGAGCAAGGATAGCAGAGATGGCATCTTGACATCTGGATAATGTTGGGAAAAGGTTGGAGGTTTTAGGGAAATATTTAGGCAGAAATCAGTAAAACCTACGTCTATCCTACTGTTTTTTGCTCTGTACCTACTACTTTTTGCTCTGTAGCGCTGTACAGTTGGCTTAAAAAACAGGCTATAGGTTTCTTGCTCTGCCGTGTGTCCCTTGTTCCTATTAAAGTGGCAGTTTCTCTCCATCTAGTACCTCCTGTCTCACTCTGTTTAATGGCGTAGGCACCTTACCCAAAGTACTGTGGATTAATCCACTGAATGTCTCGGGGCATGCTGCCTGCCACTCCTTACTGTGTCTAGCAGCGTAGCTGGCTTTGGGCTGTTGCCCTTTTCTAAATTCCTAGGTGCAGAGCTTAAACAGAGGTTCAGTTCACATTGCATGTACTCCAAGCAATTTTTTCCTCATCTCCCAGCTCCACTGTTTAGTTTGAATCATCCCATTTTTGTCTTTTAATTTGTTCTTTCAGCCATACTCCATTTATTTTCCTGCACCTTCATTGTCAGGGTTATGGCGAGGTGTGGGGCAATGGTATAGCTGTTGTCCCTTGGGTTTTTTGGAGCTTCACTAGAATTCAATTAAGACTTTTCTTGCATTAATTTTGGAGGGGAAGGATGAATTCTGTCTAGAAAACTGTTGATATTCTTTCAATGAAAAATTGTGTTGTTTTGGGGCACTTTTAAACTTCTTTTCTGATATCTGCCATCTCAGCTATTATATTTAATTACTTCTTCAGTTTTATTTATTCATTTAGATACTATAATATGACAATATTTTTTTTAAACTAAGAGTGTAGAGTTTGGGTAAAAATGGAAGAAAAAATTTCTCCTGATATTGGGTAGTCATGCTACTACTATTCAGTTGTTGTTCTGGGTCAAATTATTTACTCTGTCATCTTCCCCTTTGAATGTTCTCCAAACCTCAGTCCCTTGAAGATTACACCCTTTCCGGTTTCTCCTGAGTTCCTCGTTTTGATGGGATTACTTGTGAACACCCAGAGCTTTCCATCCTTATTTGTGCTGCTGCTTGTTGCTGTTGCCAGGGTTCCCATGATACGTAGTTTTCTAGTATGTGACCATTGCTCCTCTAGGCTTTCTTGGTAAATTGTTTGACTTGATACAGAATCCATTTCAGGATGAGTTTCTCAAAACAACCTGGGATTTCTCAAATTCAGCTTTTTTTTTTTCTTCCTAAAAGTCATTCTTCCTCAGAAGAAACAAAAGTATTTCTGATTTGCTAAATAGGAGAAACAGTAATCATTTTCTACATAAGATCCTTGTTAACTGTGGCCTACAACTTTGTGATGAGTTACTAACCTGACTTGTTTATAGAAGAAAACAAATGTGAGAGTTCCTTAGGTAATTGTACCGGAACATTAATGTTAAGGATTAGGGATGTTTAAATATTGCACAAATAGTAGATATTAGAGGGCAGAATCTTTTTTCTTTTATTGAAAACAATTTTTCTTTTCCGATTTCTATGGTTCTATACTGTTTGTATCTGTAACAAGTACTCCAATTGCAAACAAGTTAGCTCTGAGATGTTTCAATGCCGATTTCAAAGTTCATTTTTTTTCTTAGAAGTAACCCATAGTGCTGTAGGGCATGTCTATGAAGACCGAACTGTTGGAAGCTCTTACAGTACTTAAAAGTAAAAAAAAATATTAAAACTTATATTTAAAAAAAAAAAAAGTTGAATGCCTACAAAATTATGGTAGTGGTACCTTGTATGTTAACAATAGCCTGCTGTACTTAGCTTTCTACAGAAACTATTATAGAAATGTAACTTCTATGTCAAGATCTCGTTCAACAAAATGGTTTCATTTGTCTTCCCTCCATCTTTTTTTATTAGTTCTTCATATTTGCTTTCATCACTTGTCTCATTCTAGCATACTACTTCAGTGTTTATTGTTAACATTTTCTTTCTCTGCAGTCTTTCTAGAGGTGAGAATCCAATATGTAATAAAACAGTCAAAATCTTCCAGTTGTGCAGTCTTGTAGTATTCTGCTAAGTACTGATGTATTCTGAAGCTTGTTTCGTATTTGTTCTGTAATATATGATAATGCACATAAATAAGAGCCCTAAAATTCAAAGTCCTGTGTTAAAGAATAGATGCAGTTTGGAGAACAACAGTTTGTTATCCTGTGCTTCTGTGCCCTGCAGCACAGGGAATTTGATCTCTGTTGGAAAGATGGTGTTTCACCATGACCTTCTAATGCTCTCAGCTTTGCTAAAACTGCCCAGAAGAGACTGATTGTGGTTGGCTTCCTTATGATCAAGGCTTTTCCTTTTGGAAGCTCTAACCAGTTGCCAAATTCAATCTCTGTAGGTGACTAAAGCTTCAGTCACAATTCTTGGCTTGTTCTCAAAAAAGCTCAAATAACATGGTGTACATAAAAGTTTAACAGTTAAGGTGTCCGGTAACTACCTGTTTCCACGGCTTATCTCTAGATCACTACTGAAAATAGAGCCTTCATAGAAGGCACCAACATGTTTTAGTGGTTAGCTGTAAGTGAATTGTATTTTGTTTGCCTATAGGTAAATATTCCTTCACACACAAAAAAGATCAAATACCGCACTTAACCTTTTGGCGGGTTTATGAGAGTACCAAGGATGCCAGTCCCACCCCAGACAGACCCATCAGTTTTCACTAACTAGTTGAGTAACTGCCTTTGGAAAATCGGAGCGATTTAGCTGTTTTAGAGTATTGCAGCTCTCCCAGGAGTCCGTCGAGAGAAATGCAGGCAGCACATCTGTTCCCAGCTGTTGTCATCCTCTGTTGTATTCCTCTAACAAATGTCTGTCCTTACCTTGGGCTCGTCATGGGAATCTTAAACAGATTGTCAAAATGCTCTTGGAATATTTTGTCCCCTTCTCTAGGAAAGGACAGCAAAGCCAGGATGGTGTCCTTGGGAGTGGTATGCTTTGCCCAGGTGGAACTCAGACTTTGGAATCCTTCTGTGCTCGTTCTGCGTTGAGGTGGTGACTGGGCCCTTTACCGCACCTCTGTGTACGGGGGGCTTGGCTCATCCAAGCAGCATGGCCTTGTGTCAGTTGCCTGTCCTTAGGGAATGGTGCTGCGTGGGTGTTACTGCTGTGGTGGACACTGGTTGTTCTCTTGCCTGCTGGCAGAGATTGCTATTGAGCACAGTTGGCAGCTCAGCCAGGGTCACAGAGGTGCTTACGCAAGCTTCCTTGTCAAGTGAGCTGAAAGGCACTCGTGTTTCAAAGCACTCACAATTCTCCTGTCCTGCTAGGTGAACTGGAGGTAAACAAGAGCAACCTGTTTGACCTGTGCCCAGAACACTTGAATGACTGAACAGGAGGAGAAAATAAAATTGGTACAGACCAGCCTGACCTTGGAGGCTCAACCCTGAAATCTAGCTGTGCCTCCAGTACATCCAGATGGCCATAAATCCCAAGAGAAAATGTTCCTTCACAAGAACTTCTTGATTATCCTGTAAAATTTGGTTTTAACTTAAGTTATATTTGTATCCCATAGTTACTTGAAAGAATTTAAAGTAGCCTGGCTTCCAGAGGCACTTGCATTTAAAAAATATCCAGAAGTTGGAATCATGCTCACTTTATTGTTTGTGTACATCTTTACTCCCATTTCCAAGAATTGCATCTCATATCCAATTTCTTTTTGCAGTTTTGTTCAGTGGAGGGACTGCTGTATGTCAGCCATGCTAAAGGGCAAGTGATGGAGGCAAGTATTAGTTTATATATTCATAGTTATCTAATGCTGTTTTTGCCAGTTTCTTCTTTTTAACTGCTTTGTTTTCTACTGCTGTTGTGAAATAATTGCACAAATGAAGGTCTGTATGAGCATGTTCTAGGAGGTGGTAATGTTATAACATCTGCTCAGTGTGACTGTATATATAGAATTAATAATTTTGTCCTTGATATGCTGTGTTCTCATACGAATCAGAAATGTATATTCCTGAGCTTCACGCTATAAGGCTCTCCGTTTCCTTCCTCAAACAGAGAATATAAAGGCTTTTATAAGTGGAAAAAGCAAGCACAAAACTTGAATCCTAGTGGTTAATATAAATAAATGAGCTAATCTATTCTGCTGATTCACAGTTCATGAGTAAAGCAAATATTTTTCTGCAAAACTAGATCCTAGTACAAATAAGTGGTTTTAAGTATCTTCATACACAGAGTGTGGTTTGAAAAGTTCTTATCAGGCTCGTAACAGATTTATCATATGGAAAGATGGACAGATGACCGCAAGGCTCCTGTAGGAACATTTTAAAGACACGTCAGTGTAATTTCAGAAATCAGTCACAGCATATGCAATCATAGTAGTGACTTGTTTATGAATTAACTAGGCTGATTTGTTTCAGGTGAGTTTGTAAATTGAAGCAGGACTAATTTAAGCAGCTAGTGGATTCCAGCAGATAATGAATGCCTGGAACTCTAGTTAGACTGAAATGATGTTATTTTAGATCAACATTATCATCATCGGTAATTTGGATAGACAACACGAAGTAGGTAGTAAAGATTAGGGAATCTTTACTATCTTTAGGGAAGCTGGTTAGGGAATATATTAGGCATTTTTGTTCTGAACTATAGCTCTTCGTTGAGTCCTGACTGAAAAGTGAATGCTGAGGGAATTAGTTAAAATGAAAAAGGCAGTTATGGGTCAACTGTCAAGTTCGTATTTTACATTCCAAATAATGTTGGGACTCTTGGTTTTTAACCAATAAGGTTTTTTCATTGAACTGTTTTTGTCTTTTGGATGAAAAGGAAAATTGAGTTTTGCCTTTTTTTCCCCTCAAAATGTAAATTGAGTAGGAACCTGCAATTCAGGTTTCTGAGAAACTGTTTAATTAGAAAAAAAGTAAAAGCAATGTTAAGAAATAAAGATAGAGCTCAAAAGTCCAAGGGTAATGATAAAGGCATTTCAAGGAAGTTTTGAGTATGTTTAAAATAATAATTGGTTTGATTTTGCCATATGTTCTGCGTGAGTATGGGTAGATACTTTTTGTGGGATGTGGTTTATTACTTTGCATTTAGTGGGTCATTGATTAAACTGGCAATATATTTTATTTCAATGATTATGTTTTCAAAGTACTCAGCTAAAATACAGTATGATTTTAGTGTTATGCTTTCCATAAGTACTGAATTTCATCTTGCCTCCAGCTTATAGCAATGACATTTTTAAAAAAATGGGAGTGTGAGGCAACTCTTTTGATATTTTTGGATGCCAGTTTGGAAAGCAGTTGGAATATCTGTAACCCATTGTGTCAGGTTTCAGATGCACACAATCGAGAGCTCTCTTGATTGTAACTTCAATGTACTATGTTTCTGCAGCTGTTTTAAGTTAAAAATGAATGCTCTCAAATCCTAAAGACGTTGCATTTCAAATAAAATGGTTTTTAAAGCACAGACTGCCTTTTGCCAAGATTGAGGTAGACCTCTCTAGTCTGGTTTCTATATTTATAGAAACCTAATCAAAGCATTTTCCTTCAAGAAAACAATGATCAGTTTCCGAGCATGTGATCTCATGGTGCTGTTGTGAAACTCTTTCAGATACTGCGTCCTTCCTTCCTTCCTCATTCCTTTGCTGTACTTCTCCAGTAGTGTGTTGCTATGTAAGTTCTCAGTTGCAATGTAGTATAACCAACTGCTGTCAAAACCCAGCTGATATGAGAGGCGAGGTTGAGATCTTTTGGAGAAAAGCTGTTGTTTTTCCTGTGTCAGAGGCTGAGCTACACATGCATGGTGCTGCTCCCTCCCCCCGTTCAGATGGGTTACTTAATCTACTTTTTAAGACATTTTTGTTTTCTCTGAGAATTTTGAACGAGACTATGCCAATTGAAGTCATTTCACTTTCATGAAGACAAACTTTCATATCTAGTTTCCAGTGCCATCAGTAGATGCTGGCCATAATAAGGCATTTCTTACTGCTTGGAGATGCATAACTGTTTTCTTGTATATACAAAGTATAGTCAAGTTAGGCACTCTTCAGGAAAATCAGGCAGGCAGAGCAGACACATTACATTTGAAGCATGAAAGATCAGATCTTTGGTAAGGATCAAAATTAATTCTGGCGAAGAGACTAACATGCTCTATAGAGATGTTTAACCTCATGTTCTGTTAGATATTATGGGCTTTGTTCTTAACAAACAAACAAACAAAAAAACCCTACTGGTTACTCCTTGCTTCTTTCCCCCCTTTTGAACAGCCTTTTTTTTTTTTTTAACCTTTCTTGCTTCCCTTTGTGCTGTGCTTCTTTCTTCCCTTAGGCAATAAATGAGTTGTCTCATACAAGCTTTGGCTTCTGCATACAGCCTAGATGCAACTAATACGAGGATTGAGGAATGCTTGGAAAACTGATAAATTTTGTTTTGTTAGTGGCATGTTTTGTATGTTGGATTTTTTAACCCACTACTTTCTGCATGGATTTATAATAATGGCTCTTTTGTTTAACATTAGATAAGCATGAGATCACCGTGGCACAGCTGCATGTGTAGTCACTCTTGAAGCAATTGCACACCTAATTGGTTGACAATCTTGGCATTTTTAAAACAAACACAAGCCTTTTAAAGACAGGGGACATATTTATGTATGAATAGTCAAATAAACCTGTTGGGTGTCATCAATGGAGCCCTCTGGCAGTGAACAGTTCTGTGATGACCCTGATCCTGGAGGCAAATCCCAAGATCAAGAGACTAAAAAACAGCATGAATCAGAGCAAAAATTATCCAAAATAACCCATAATGCTTTGGAGAACATTAATGTGATTGGTCAAGGCTTGAAGCACCTTTTCCAGCATCAGCGCAGGAGGTCGTCTGTTTCTCCACATGATGTTCAGCAAGCTCAGGCTGATCTGGAGGCTGACGTGGATTTGGAAAGCCAAAGCTCCTGTGCTGAAATTGATGGTGTCTCCACCCACCCCACAGCTCTGAACCGAGTGCTTCAGCAGATCAGAGTGCCACCTAAAATGAAGAGAGGGACAAGCCTGCACAGCAGGCGGGGCAAGACGGACCCTCCAAAAGGAAGTCCACAGATCAACAGGAGGTCTGCCCAAGAGATTCAATCAGGTCGGCCCAGATCATCATCTACTACAGATGCTCCCACGAACTTGTCTGTGATGGAGATTGCTTCTTCCCTCTATGTAGGTGGAGAGGAGGCCACAGCAGCAGCAGTAAGTTACTCAGATTTACCTTTGGTCTTTATCATCTCCTTGTATGTTTTCTTAAGACTTCTGAATCTTGTTTTTAAAAGCAAGTTTTTCAGCAAATGCTAATGCTACTGTGTTCAAAATCTTATGTGATGAAGCAAAAAGCTTAAAAGATGCATTAGTCATTTTCTCACATGGCAGGTGGCTTATTTGATATGTAATTGATCGCTGAAATAAGAATTACTTTTGAAGCATGTTAAGTTGATCAGATGGTGCATCACCATCAAGCAAAGGATGTTGGGAAGAGCAGCAGCCAGATTAGTCCTTGTTAGCAGCTGTTACTTATTTCCTGCAACAAAAAGTTGTACTTGTATGTCTCTTTTCTTCCCTTCTTGTTATATTGTGTATTTTATAAAAGTGAGGAAATCCAGTTTGAGCGAATGGAGCTGTGGATCATTTAGGCTGTTGAGATGCTCTGGGAATGCTGACCGCAGCATGCATCCAAGCAACAGTGCCTGGCCGGCTGAATCTGATTTAGATCAACCTGGCTACTGTGCTATGATGCGATCACTGCTGTCATTTTTAGTTTGTCTAATGTGTGCAGAAAATCCTTCTCTGAAAGGAGAGTCTGCATTCTGTGACATATTCTTGAGAAGCTATGTGTATCAGTTTATTGATGATATCAAGAAGTACTGTTTGTCTTAACATCTCTTCTTTCCCAGACTAATTTAGTTGATGTGCTCTTAAAGCTAGGAGGAACTGTGAAATGGATTTCTGGTTCATAAGTTCTTTATTAAAGAATGATAAAGAGAATAAAGCAAAGCAGATGCAGAATCAGTTCACAATAGCAACATCATAAACTATAAGTTCAGAAAATGCCATCCCTTAGCTGCTTCATCTCCTATGATTTTTTTTGACAGAGATGAATCTTGAAAGACATTAAACATTCTGATTTATCATTGTGATCTATCAACTGAGTAAAGATTCGTCTTGAAAGGAGCATTGAGAGAGTCTGCCTCTACTTGATGTTTTTGTTCCTGCCAGAAATTAAAATAATAGATATAGTAATAATTGGGAAAAGCATACACTCTCCTAGGATGGGCTAAGTTTGCAATTGAACCATGTCAAAAAGAGCCCTCTTATTAGCTTCAATTTTGTTTGCTTACTGGCTCTCTTTTGTGTTGAGTGAGCTCGTAATCTTTGTTTCAGATTAATTTTGGGGAAAGACAATAACTTCCCAAGTTTGTACCCAAATCCAGCAATTTGTGTCTACGAAGCATGACAGCTGGTCTTTGGTTTGCAGGTTTAAAACTGTAGGTACCTCTCTTACTTCATGAGCGGGGAAATTGAACAGGCCTGAGAATATTCAGTAGGCAAGATCACATGCCTGGGAAAACACCTAGAGTCATATGTCCTTTCTCCCAGCTCTTTCAACTGATCTGATGAAATACTAACACCTTCACCTAGACCAGTGGACTGTAATGTGGAGTGTGGGTTGGGTTGTAAAAATAAAACTTTTGTACTATTAAATATTTTTTTTAAATAGTGTTTTTCTCATCCCTTTTTAATTTCTATTTCTAGGTGTGTTTTATAATATACTTAATATATTTGTACAATGGGAAATGTGTAGAATTTATAAATACATGTGTATCCATCGTCTGTGCTCAAAATGTTTTAGTGACGGGGTGCACAAAGTTTAGAAACCAGTGGCCTGGATGAATTGGGCCATATAGCAGGGGTGACTGGAAAAATGAAAGCTTTTAATCTGATGTTAACTGTATTCTGCTATAACACCTGCTATGCTTAAGAACAAACTTAGGGTTGATTTTTGACAGATAGGGCCTTTGATTCCTGAGAAACAGCTGTAGGAACTGCTCTTCTGATTGAGCAGTATGTCATACTGAGAAGCATTTTCTGGGAACAGTAGCTCATCTGCTACCTAACCAAGGAGTCGAATTCACAAGGAGGTGGATGTTGGAGTGATTCTCACTGCTGTTTGCCATGTCCTCAGCCACTATGCCCTATGACTTGAAGAAAAGGAACTTCTGAGGCTTTCTCTTCTTAGTTAAAAAGAGAAAGGAGGGGAATAAAGTCTGAAAGACATTAAATGCATGTGAGGAAAAAGACTGCTCTGGGCAGTAAATTTCTGAGAGATCTCCATAACCAGATGTGCCTCTGTAGAGGTTAATGAATTACCAGCTTATTTTTAGTATTTTTCTGGTGGTCAATGAAGATGATGTATTCTACAGGTCTAAAGTAATAAGCAAGGAAAAGCTGCCTTGCTTTGGGTAAATACACCTTTGCCTGATATTGGAGAACCTTTGTGTAGCGTTCATGCCTGAACTGATCCAAATTTAGGTTTTGTCCTAGGGGGTTTTCCTTTGTGATAACAAACTGATGGAAATATTGGGGAGAAAAGGGGTCTGATGGTGAGACTCTTGGAGCAACAAACTAACATTTCTGCACTGCATCTGGAGCACGGTCCCTGGACTGTGACAGACCGTAAGGTTTTTCAGAAGAACAAGTGTCATCATTGGCTGAATGGATTAATCTTCTAAAAATCTTTGGTAAATCAAATAGGAAAATCTGATGTACTTGGTGTTTTTAAATATAGTTTGCTTGCTTATAAACCACTATTGCACGAAAGTGGCAGCTGCAATCTCTGTTCAACAGGTGTTCAGCTGTTTTGGCAATGTTCACGTTTTCCTTTATCTCTATGGTAAGTGCGTGCAGTGTGAGGACCTTTTGATGCAAGGCTGAGGAAAGCTGTGGGAAGGAAGTTAGTGCACTTCAGGATATCCTCTCTGTCCCATGATCCAGAGCACACATGCTGCTTTGGGACTCAGTACCTCGTCCTCCTGAGCTGGAGTCCTCCACTTCTGCTGTAATTTGGATTGCTTCCTAACACATTCTGAAAAAATATGGTTATTTTTTTTATTATTTTATTTCGGAGTGCCACGGATTCCTTGTTAGGCTTCATTCTTTCTGTTCCAGGAGCTTCCTCTTTCTCCAGTCTATTTATTTCCTGTGGCAGGGTCAGCTTTCAGCTGCCTCCTGATTATATACACCTATACTTTCCTTTTCATGCTTATAACCTTATCACATCCCCTACACTAAATACATTACCAGGAAGCTTAGGAGGTTAATCTCCTCAAAGTATTGTTTTTATTAACCCAAAATGTTTTTTGGTTGGTTGGTTTGTGTCATTTTTTATCGCCCCACACTTAATGTGTGTGGATACTGCAAAGTTTTGGAGAGAAGAGTATTGCTTATTTGCTGTGCAAATATGTCCCCTTGAACACAGTCAGGACTCAGTGAGGTAGCAAGTTCCTTGGGTTATCAGGTCAGACTGAAGCATTTATTGTATTATCACTGTTGCTTGAACTGAACAGGCAGTTCAATTGCCTTTGTAGTATTTTGATGTAATTTAGAAGAGATTCTCTTACCATGCAAACAAAAGCATAATAAAACCTGTTCTGTATCTTTGCAGCACTAGTTTCCAAGAAGAACAAGGTTAAGTCTGGGGCAGCTGTTCAGGTTTTTATCAAGAGTTGGGATAGTCTGATAGAGAATAAATCAGAGATTTATTTCAGATAAACCTTAAAAAGTATTTTAACTTTGTTTGCAAATAGATTGCTCTTGTGTTAACTCATGTTTACACGGATCTCCAGAATGAGTACTGGATGAGCCCAATCCTGTGTGATGCTGAGATCCCCTGCTCCCAGTGGGAATTAAGGACACTGAATGCTTGTGGCATAAGGGAAAGTAAATTCTTGGTAATCCTCTCCACACAAAGTATTTTTAGCTCAGTGTTCTCTGTTCTTTTGATATTTGTTGAAATAGAAGGGCAAAATGTTATCCCAAAAACAAGGATTGGATTTGTTTGGACACCTCATTTGCATACATTTGCATGCATAATAATCCTGCTGCTTGTTGTCAGGCTTTGTAAAGAAAATGAGAAATGGGACTGTCATGGCATGGAAAATAATGTAATAATTAAAGTCTTACTGAGACACTTCATTTGGTCTTGTATTTCAAGCACTGTGAATTTAAATATTTTTGCATAAATCTTCTTGTAAAGGTTCTCAGCCCATTGAGCTGAGAAATCAGGGTTTTGGTGGATTGGAAATGATTGAGATTGCATGGGTGTCGTCTTGTTTCACAGTACTTTCAGAGCTTTTTGTTGGTAACAAGTTACGTGACCATGACATGAACAAACAGGACGATATTCAGGTTCCAGAGATATAGAAGTAGTAGTAGTAGTTTGGTGAGAAATTGTGTCCACTTGAGCCTTATCAGTGTCATGAAGGTGAAGACAATGCTCAGCCGTTGTATTGTGCACCCAACGTCCTTGAAACTGGTTCTGGCTCTTGCTGCCTGAAGGGTGATACTTGCTTTGAGAGAGACAGGGATTTCTGAATGATGTTCTTCATCTGCTTAGTTCTGCAGCTAGCAGAAAAACATATGGGAGTGAACAATCAACAACAAAGGCAAATTTTACCAAGTTCTACCATAATTTTGGTAGGAGTAGAAGTACTTTGGGCACTTTCAGATGACAACTATACGTGCACTGCTGAGTGGCCTTCATGCAGATGGTGCTGTTTAGAGCTGAGCAGGTCTTTCCCTCAGAACACTGGTGAAGTAGTAGCATCCAGTTCATCTGCATCCCTGCCCTTCCACCCTTGGTGAGTTCTCTCTTCCTGTTTAATGTTTGAAATGTTGACACTGTATCTGGATAACAAATATATTTTACCAGTCATCTTTTTGTTAGGTTTAATGAACAGTGTGTGTAGCAGAAGTATAGTAAACAGCCTGTAGATGATCAAATAGGTAGCCATGGGATGTGGGAGGAGTATCAGAGGAACAAAATTATTAAGAGGTTAAAATTACTTAAGAGAAAAGTGGAGGAAATTTTATTCTCTTTAATTGAAGAAGTCTAAGAGACCTATACACTTGTAGAAACATTCTTCTCTAGACATGCAAACGTAAATAATGAAGCCTTTTGACATTGCTAGGGTTATGGGAAAAAAGCAAAACAAAAAACCCTATCTTATTGAAATAGAAATTCTTAAAAATGTGCAGCACAGTTCGTGTTCTAACCACTGAGATCCTTATATGGGAGTGCTTGTCTTCTTAAAGCATTGGTGTTAGGGAAAGATAGTGAGGTCAGTTTATTCATTCTGGAAGTAAGGTTTTCTATACAGTGAATTGTTTTGGAATGGTGGAAGTCCTTAACTGATACATTCTGGTATTGTTAGGAAGATAGACTGACCTGACTTCATTTAGCATCAAATTGCTCAGTGGAATTTACAGATTTTGTCTCTATAGGCCTGAACTCTTCCAGGTTACGGTTTCCTTGCCTCATGATTACAGAAGTAATGGCAAAAAAGGTTGAACCAATAATGAAAATGTAATACTCGATCTCCTTAAATTGAAATGATACCCTGGGGTCTGAGCAGCTGGAAAGCAGCTCTGCAGACAAGGACCTGGGGATCCTGGCAGACACCAAGGTGAACCTGGGGCAGCAGTGTGTCCTTGCCGCAAAGAAGGCTTGTGTTATCCTGGGCTGCGTCAGGCAAAGTATCAGCAGCAGGTCGAGGGATGTGATCCTGCCCCTCTGCTCAGCACTGGTGAGACCACAGCGGGAGTGTTGGGTCCAGTTCTGGGCTCCCCAGGACAAGAGAGACGTGGGCATACTGGAGAGTCTGTCAAAGGGCTCCAAAGGTGGTGAAGGGTCTGTAGTACCTCACATGTGAGGAAGTGCTGAGAAAGCCGGGACTGCCCAGCCCAGAGAAGACGAGGCTCAGGGGGATCTCATCTATGCCCATTATCACCTGAAGGCAGGGCACAAGGAGGACAGCCAGGCTCTTCTCAGTGGTATTTGGCACCAAGACAAGAGGCAGTCGGCACAAACTGGAGCTCAGGAGGATCCCTCGGAACATCAGGAAAGACCTTTTCCTGGTGTGGGTGATGAAGCAGTGGGTCAGGTCACCTGGAGAAGCTGTGGGCTCTCCCTCTTTGGAGATCTTCAGAAGCCCCCTGGACGAGGGCCTAGGCACCCTTCTCAGGGTGGCCTTGCTGGGGCCGGGGAGGACCAGGGGGTACCCAGAGGTCCCTGCCCACCTTAACTGTATCAGAGTCCCAGAGAAGACTGCTGGTTATTAGGTATTAAGATCACTGAACTTTTTCTCAGTTTTGCTTGAGAGGAATTGCAGAAGATATAAAATGAAGTACACCCTGAAACCAGCAACTTCAAAGGTTGTCAGTGCTCGTGCCAGCACTTTAATTTGCATTCCTTTAGTGAGATACCCATATGGCAGCTTTCCAAGGCGCCATTCACTTAGTTCTGCTGTGTTCTCATGGAACTTTGTGTCCTCATCCTGTTTTCTGTTTTGGTAATCAGTTTTTGTAAATATTTCAAATATCTTTAGATATTGTTTTTCAAACTAAATCTATATTCTGTTACTAGCCGTAGTTTAAAAATAAAAATGTCTGCATGTGCTTCTGCAATAACAATTTCCAGTTCTTAGTTTGTAGGCTCCTCAATGTTTTCCAGTGATAGTATTGACCTTGTGAGTGTCAAATGAAAACCTACTAACAGTAAGGTCACTTTTCTTTGTTACTCTCTAATGACCCTTTTCAAGTACTGGTGCTGATTTATTAATTGTGTTAATGCAAACAAGGTAGCATATTCAGCTGAGCCGCCGTTTCAGTGTACGTAGCCGAGGTGTAGGAGACTTCATGAACAGTTTCAGTCTGACTGTAAGTAGTCTTTTCAAGCAGTGATTTGTCTGCCAGAAACCTTTTTCACAAACTCATTTGTCCTAAATGCAATGTAATACTCATGGGACAACCACCTTTTAAAAGGCAGAAGATTGAATTTTTTTATATCATTAAAGCTGGGTGGAAAAGTTACTGTGGATGTTAACAATGTCTGAGATGTGTAAAAGATGACTTAGTCTTAGCCCATTTCCCAAAATAATAAGTAGTATTCTTAACTTCATACTTAATGTTTGCTCTCTCATTCAACATGGGTAGGTGGTAAACGTTTTTGGAATTTTATCATAACGGATCCAGAGTGAAACATTCTGTTGCTTTCCCCTGAAGCACTGATTTTATAATGAAAATAATGTTTGTCATATAAATGGATGAGGTTAGTCACAAGCCCTTCTGGAAATAGTACATAAGATAGTACTTCCTCAGTAATTTATTCTCTCTTAAAGCTAGTACTGCAAACACCTGGAGGTACAGGACTGGGCTTCTGGAAGATTCAACAGCTTTGTGCAGCATATGAAAGCGTGACTAATGTAGTCCGAGCCCCCGTGACAGTGGCTGCTTTTTTCCTCCTTCCCCAGCAGAAAAGCCACAAGTCAATACTGAGGCTTTTTTCAGGGATAGGACTGCATTTTTGTTGCATCTCGCAACAAGATAAGATACCAACAGGACACTGTAATGGCTTAATTGCAGAGTGATAGGTCAAGAGCAGGCTGAGGATTGTTTCACAAGCTTAGAATGAGTCTTCAGTTGATTACTTGCTTTAAAAGACCATGCGGTACCAGGCGCTGCATTTCCCTGCCTGGTAGCAGTAACTTTTGTGAAGCACCAGAGTGGTGTTACACTCAAAGTCCTGTTTATAGGCAAAGAGGAAACTTACTAATATGCTAGGACAGCCAAAAATTTGATTTTAGTATAATTGAGATGTTAAGAGTTTAATCATTTTTAATCCAGATTTCTTACAGGACAAATAAAAATAATGCTGTTACAATTGTTATATATATGTATTTCTTAGTTTATAAGCCTCCTCCTTGGGTTGTGCTCCCTCTTCATTGCTCCTCTGGGTCCTACAGTTGGCAGTCTCATTCTGGCAGTGGGTATTGCATCGAGATGGCAACATTTGGAGCCCTTTGCCACTAGGTATTTGATGTTCAGGTCGGATACACTTTGGGTACTTTTTTAATATGTATGCTTTCACACACACCTTTCTCTTTCTTCATTGGTGTGCAGCTCTGTGTACATCCTGATTGACTACATACAGTGATTTTTACCTATACTGCACAGTGTTACTGGGTTATTTATGATTGTTGCCTGTGATTTTAAAAAGTGGCAGCTATCTGTAGTTTTCTTCATTTTTTTATTTTTTTTTTTCTCTTGGGGTCATGGAGGAAAGCTGTAGATCCTCAGTTCTAAATTTTCCTTTCAAACCTATCTTTTGCAATGTGTTTGTATATGCTATTAATTTTGAATTTTTCCAGTCCTATTTTTTTCTTCCATTTCCAACTTGAAGTACTTTTCTATGTCCAATTTGTGAAAGATAGGTTTGTGTTGCTTTGTTTTTTTTTTTTTTAGCTCAATTGTAGACACGATTCTTATGCCTAGTTTTTTGTCTTCATTTTTTTTGTTTGTTTGTTTTTAAGGTCCACTGACGTTTTTGAGTTAGGGAGACTTTCCTTCCCTTAGCAGTCCAGAAGCCTGCATCCACAGGTGCCAGGGAAGCTCCTTGCTCTTGACAGTCCAGGGTGCAAAAAAAAACAGGAAAAGTGTTCTTTGCAAGGCATGTTTACACAACAAGAAATTTAGTGGAATTGTAATTACAGATGTTATCATACTCTTAGCTTACAGTTATGTCATCCTGGTGAAACTCTTACTCCGCAAACACATGAAATAGCCATAGTAATGTAAGTTTTGTGGATGTGGGCAGTCTAAGCTGGGAGCCTGGTAGACAGTGTCTGCAACAGTACATATAAACTGTGTCGATACATATTTATGTGTTGTGTAATTGTGTAAAGTACTGATACCAACCCATTTCAGCTGCTTGCTACAAGTGTACCACAGATACACAATAGCTGACCTTTTCAGTCTGTTTAAATTTTTTGCTAGTATAGTTTGAGGTCTTGTAAAATTCCTCAAAAGGTCTGAGGTATGGGCTCCAAATCTTGGCGCGCCTTTTGTTTTCAGCTGTCTTGGATCAAAAAGTTGTGAAAAGACACCTGACCACAGTAGGTAAGAACGTCTCAAAATTCCGTGAGGCATTTATGAAGACGATTACTACACTGTTAAATAGGACTTGCACTATCGCATCACTTAAAAGAAAACCACAATTTATTCCATGGCACCAGGTTATTATAGTCATCAGCCTTACCTTGTCTAAAGGGCAAAGTCTGACTTGGATTGATTCTACCGCTGATACAGTATAATTCTAATCTGTAGTAATTGCAGTAGAAATAAAACTGTTAGTAAGTTGTATGGTTTGGCAACTAAAGTTCGATTTAATGCATACCAAATTCCCTAAAAGAAAAGAAGTACAGAAAGCAGGAAAAAAAATGAATGACTTTCCACTCATTTCCATAAAGCGTGAACACTTCCTTAAAAGGTGGTGTGTGCAAGTGGCAGGATCGTCAGCTCATGAGCTTAGAGAGATGTTTGCAAAAATGTAGTTGAGACAGGCGTGTGACTCTTTCCTGAAGCTTTTCTGTATGTCAGTGCTAGGGCCAGGTCTGAGTCTAGAGCATGCTGTCGTAACTTGACTGTGAAAATCTCTTTATGAAAGGATTGATAATTGAAGAGTTTGACATGCTGATCTCCATTTGTGACAGATTGCTGCTGTGACACAGAGTTGCTGATTTTTGTCTTGACAGAGTTTAGATCCATTCTCTGGGTTTTTAGACTTCTAGTTTTGCAGGAAGATGGGTTCGGTAATCTGCTTGCAGAAGAGTTGGATCACAAGAGCTGGTTAACTCCTACTTATGCTTTGCAGCATGAGTTTACAACGTATATTGCCAACAGTGTTTCTGAACTTCACAGTAAGAACTTCTGGTTCACAGTAAGGAATTAAACTCGGTTCAGTTTCAGTGTAAAGTTGATACTTAGTCAGAACTTGGACTTTTTCTTTTAACTTGAAGTGATTTTGACTTCCAGATTTAAAAAAAAAAAAAAAGAAAAATCCAAGCAATATTATGTACATGTCCCAGTTTTGGTCAGTACTGAATGTGTGCAGGACATGTGTCTTAGCCAAAGTAAGACAGCCCACAATGAAGTGGACAAGGAAGCCTGAATTAGCAGTTTTGTACTTTGTGAGTAAAGCAAAGAAACTAGTGGAAAAAGCATCACCTAATGGCCACGACACCGAAGTATAAGGGTAGTAGGTTTCTATTTTCTGCTCAGTCATCAACATTTTCTGTATACTCGGTTATTTTTGTGTTGAGATTTTCTTTAGATGGGAATGACATCTTCATATCAGAGTATTTTAGTGACCATTATATGTGAAGGGCTTTTATAGGAAAAAATATTCTTATGATATGGTAGAATGCAGATAAAATTTCTCCTCTGTGCAGGGTGTCATCCCTCATGTTATCTCTTAAGCAGGAGTGGAATCTTAAAAATAAATAATTAAAAAAAAAAAAAAAAAAACTATTCATGAGGTTCCCTCAGTGTCTGTGGAGAACATTTGCATAGCATCAACACTTTATCACTTTATTCAATAGAGGGAGCTATGACTTTTCAGAAAACCTGTATATAAACTTCATTCATGCTGAAAATGAATTGATTTGCACTATTAAATCAGCTTTTGGAAATAGTGTGTATTTTCCATGCAATGGTTGATAGTTGTCTTTTCAGAAAATACTTAGTTTTACTGTTAAATAGAAATGATTATGACACGAGTTTAGCTTTAAAAATAAAATTATTTAAACACCTTGAATCTGATTTTATATTCCTAAAGCAATTTATGCCCTGTTGCATGCAGAAAGTCATAGCCTGACAGCAACAAATTTAGCATGTATAGGTATCTTTATTTTATTTAGAATTATACATAAATACAGTGGGTTCATCCTGAAAATGTGCATGTTTGAATACATGAGATTCTTCCAAGCTTTCTGCTGTAAGAAAATTTCTCTCATGTGTGCTACTCCAACAAGTCTTTCCTAAAAGGCTGTAAGTAAGATACCTCCCTAATCACTTAATCATAAAACCATAGAATGGATCGGGTCAGAAGGGACCTCAAAGCCTACCCAGTTCCAACCCCTGCCATGGGCCAGGACACCTCCCACCAGCCCGGGTTGCCCAAAGCCCCATCCAAGTCCCATCCTTGAGCACTGCCAGGGATGGCGCGTGTTGATGTTTATAAAGTATTGATCTGACTTCCAGGTATAACATTTCAGCTAACCCTATATAATGGTAATAACAACAAAAAGTACTGAAAATTGAATTTGGAGTGCAAGTAAAAAGTTGTAGATCTAAATGAGAGGCATATTGAAAAAAAATCAAGGGTTACTGAGCATTTTTAAAAGAAAAGTGGTTATGAGATACTTTGTACTAAAAATAAACTCATTCTAATTGTGCTTTATGTCCTCGTGAAGGGATATCAGGCTGAGGCACTTGTTCACTTTAAACTTGAAAATCAATTTTGGTGGCTTTTTACTAAAATCTTAATTTTTTCTATCTGAATGCAGTAACAATATTTTTGCACATTTGGAGAACAGGGTCAGAAGGCCTGGGCAGAAGACTGCATAGACATAAGAATTGTATGTAGTAAGCTGCTATTTTCACAGAAGGTATCAGTGAGTTTCCAACACTACTGAATTACTTCTTTAGCCTTATCTCCACGATCACTAGTACTGTCCACCATGAAATGGTTCAGACATTATAAATGAGGTGGTATAGGCTGCTGCTGGGAATGTGCCACCAGGAATTCTGATGCAGTAAGCTGCTTAGAATACCTGTTCAGAGGTTTGATATTTCAGGATTTTTTACATTACTTCATTACTCTGTGGCTTTGGAAGTAATAAATAATAAACAGCTTTGGAAGTGCTAGCATGAGAGATTATTCTGAATGGGTAAAGAGTTTAATGTCCCTGAACATACAAGAATTCACAAATTAATCTATTGAAAGAGAAATGAATTGCTATAGGAAGGTTAAATTGGGGAAAAAAAACAACAAACTTGTGATAGCCCTGTGAAACAAAACTAATGAAAAAACGCAAGTATCTCTATCTATGTAAGAGTAGGAGACTTTCATTGACTGGAGATCACAAAAATTTGTTTGGAAATGCTGAATGTAAGGTCTTGGTTACAGAGGCAAAGGAGAATGTTGCTATCATCAGTTTTGCTAATCTACCACTTCCAATCTGTCTGATGTGGATTAAATTTCAGCCAGCTGGCTCCTTTCCCTTACTATATCCTTATTTTGTCCAGACTCTAAGCCTGATGGTAAAAGAGATCTGGGTGTCCATTAACAAACTGGAGATGCTGTACGTCAAAAGCTATGGCCAGAGGAGGTACTGGACAGTACTTGGACTTTTGACACTGATCCCTGAGGGTGGGAGTGTGGTTACCCCAAACCACCCACACTTACTGTGGGACAGCATGGAAACAGGAAAGTTTAGGTGCAGTGGATGAAATGGCAGGATGGGTCAGCCTGCCCTGCTCTGCCAGCTTCTGCCTGCTTGTAACGCCGTTGTGGAGGGAGTTCCTCCTGTGTGCTGTATTACAGGATGTTCAACTGCGTCTCCCTCACAAGCCGTCCCACTGGTTGCTGGGCTCCCAAATGAAATACAGAAACACTAGGGATAGACCATAAGAGATGGAGAGAGTTTCAGGATTTTCAGCAATGGATGGATATTGTCATGGGAATGCTTGAAAAACCTGGTGGTTTTACCAGCAGTGTGTGGCAGTTTTCCAGACCTGGAGACTGTTCAAAGTGGTATAGGTTTCCTACACTAAGAATTAAATGGCGTGCCCAAGGCTTCTGAATGTGGTCAAACTGAAGAGCAAGAATTACTGACCATGTTGCGAGTGGAGAATGATGCAGCTGTTAGATGCAGGACCCCTGAGCATCTGGTATGTGCTCCCCCAACATGAGGAGGTTTTTCTAGTGTTTTAGTCCTGTCAGTATCCTTTGCTGTTGGCTCTAAAGGATCATTGTAAAACTGAGACCAGGTAACAGGGTAACATACTATGTATTTGCAGGAAAAGTGAACATTTTGAAAAGGAGTTCAAGTTCTGGCCGTGAACAGTTCCTCTATATAGACACAGTTAGGCATTTTGAAACCTCTGAGTTACCACTGACAGTGACAATGCAACCAAATAATGCTCTTATGTAACAGCAGGGGTTTCCAGTGCTGAAATATGCATCTTCAGATGTTAATTTTGGATGACAGTTATAAAATAAACACCTCTGTTTAATCTTTTTCTAACTTTCCCTTTGAAGTCTATGTAGAGAACTGTACTGACCCTTCTCATAATCCTTCCTGGCCCACTGCCCTCCAAGTCATTTGATGACTTTAAAAATAGGCTAAAAATATTTTTTCTTAATAAAGCAAAAATGCTGGCCTAAGTCACCTCTGTTTTTCTGCACGAATATGCTGCCATGCACGGGAATTAGGTGTATTTCTCCAGTGCATTCTGTGAAGAGTAATTTTGTATGAATGCTGTGTGCAACTACCTCCAGCCAGATATACGCCATGCCCTGCTGTGGGATCCTGGTCCCTTGATTTATTATGGCTGGGTCACGATGTGGGATCCTTTTGGCCATCATGACAGGGTTTCCTTCCCCTTGAAACTACGGTCTATCTACAACGTGGGGCTATATGAGCGTTTGAGAATACAGAGAGGAATATCTTATTCTCCTTCAGATCAGATCTTCAACTCAAGGATCTCCAAAAGTCCACAGCTTGAAAACCATCTCAGATCACATAAATCACAATTCAACTCAGTTTCTTTCAGTATGATATGGTTCATATGCTGGAAATATTTCTGTTGTAGGTGATACAGAATATGTTTTTTTTTTAACCCTCTTAAATCTATTTAATGCATATAAAAGAAGTAGGAAAACATTCCTGTTGGCTTTTGTTCTGTAGATTTTTTAATTTCTTAGGTGTCATTTTTTTTGTTGTTGTTCAAACATGCTTAGTGTTTTCTCTTTAAATACTGTGTTACTGCTTCGGTGGATCATTGTGTGAAGGTTGCTGCTACGAGCACGTTCCCGAGGGGCTGGTGGTGAGGTGCAAGCTCCGTGTGGAGCGTCACTGAGGATGGTTGGGTGTCAGAACAGGAGCACACCGTAGTTCTGAGCTGGACGCATAGAAGGAGACGAGCAAAATCTCAGGCAGAAGGCAATTACAAAAAGGCCTGGAAATAAAATCCGAAGAAGTTGAAAATTGAGAATGCTGGGACAGGACTTTGTGAGAAATTGACTTATTTCTGACATCTCGAGGCCTTCGTTGTACTTATCTGTTTTCGCCTTCTTTTACAAACGCCCCGCTGGATGCCTGAGCCGATCCACCGAGCCCCAGCCCCGCGTCTGAGCGGCACGGACGGCTGACGGGCACGTCCTTGCTGCCGGTCCCGAGGCCCCGGGAGCCGTGCTGCCGCTGCGCCCCGGCAGGGCCCAGTGACCGCGGCCGGTGCTGAGGGAGGATCCCGAGGGCGCCCTTGTCGAGGCGCAGAACGGCCGTGCCCGGCCTGTCTGCGGGGGGCGAGGGAAGCGGTGCTCGTAGCGGTCCTAACGGGCTGCGGTGAGCGCGTTCCCCCGCGGGGACTGAACTCCGGGGGTCTGCCTCAGCCGGCCCCCTTTCCTCGGCTCCCGCCGGCCCCGCGCCGGCCCGGAGCTGCCGCGGCTCCGGCGGCCTCGGAGGGCCGGGCCGAGC
>NC_048904.1:21661612-21702096 GCF_011077185.1 Oxyura jamaicensis | reverse complement strand
AGCCCCGCGCCCCGGGGCGCTCGGCGCGGACCATGGTGCAGCGCTTCAGCCTCCGCAGGCAGCTCTCCAAGGTGGGGCGCGGCCCGGCCCGGCCGGCGGCGGGGGGCGGCGCCGCCTTTGTTCGCCCGCGGGCGGTGCGGGGCGTGCTGCTGCCGCCGCCGCCGCCTTCTCGGCTCCCGCCGCGGGCACGGCTCCGGCTCCTGCTCCTCTCCTCTCCTCTCCCCGCCGCTGCCCCTCGGCTCGGGCTGCAGCTCCCTTCCCCGGGGCATCCCCGCACCGCGAAGCGGGAGCGCGAGAGGGGGGCGGTGCCGCGCCGGGGGGCGGCGGTGCTGGGGGCGGCCCGCACCTGCGGCACCGGGGCACCGCCAGAGGCTGCGGAGCGGGGCACAGCCGGGCCGCCCGCCCCCCGGCTCGGCGCTGTCAGCGCAGCGCTTCGGAACAAAGGGCTGGCCGGGAGCGCGTTCTGTGGCGTGGTGACGGGGGGCTCGTGCCAAGAGGCTGCTCTGGGGAAGAGAACGGTTAGCGCCTGTGGTCCTGCGGCCGTGTCCCGGAACGCATCCTGTGCGGGTGGTGCGAAAAACACTTGCACAAAGAAATCAATCCGAGGACAAAACGAGGCTGCGTGTGCGCCTCAGGTGAGAGCGCTGGTCCTGCAGAGCTGCCACGCAGCCCTGTCCCTGCGCCCCGCCACTCGGATGGAGCTGACTTTGGCTCTGCACATAGGAATTACGGTGTCAGTTGGACACATAAATAACACGCTGAGTTCTTATGTTACCTTCAAACTCTTTTTTTTTTTTTTTTTTTTTTCCCATAGTGTATTTCAAATGCATTTATCAATAATTTAAAATGCTGTTATCAGCATTTAAAATAGGTCAAAATTCACATCCTGCAGACTGCCTTGGGAAAGGCTATGGTTTTGCACTAAGTTGGTATCTTACTCATTTCTGTTTGTTTGAGCATCTCCTCATCTTAAAGCAATACGAACCTTTCAAAGGAGCATGGAAAAGGGAAACTTGCGTCTATGAGCAGTTTACCTTCTCCCATGCAAAGAGCCGTGCCTGCAAGCAGAAGTCTGCGCAGGCACTACGGAGTTTTGCCCAGACTCTTCCGAGGGGATAATCTAGTTAGTGTTACACTCTGTTGGTGTGGGCAGCTCAAATACTTCTGAATGAACTCTTTGGATAACTCATTCTTAATTCTGGTTTACCTGAGGCAAGCAGTATGGTTTGGGATGATGCTTACACTGATTTTTACTATCGGAGAACTGCTTCTGATTTGATTTTCTAGCTCGGTCTCCTCAATTGTGTCTTGCACTGTCTTAACCCTGGTTATGTCAAGCCTGCTCGGACTTTTTTTTTCTGGAATGGGGAGTTGTTTCATGGTTCATTTCATGTTAGTTGCTCTAGGTCTTGGTACCTAAATAGCAAAATAAAAAATCTAGTTGTACCAATAAATAATCAAAACAGAATGTGTTTTATCTGGATTTGGATGTAGGATGAGAACTCCATCCACTTGTCTCCTCGCTGTAGGGTGGGATTGGGAAAGTCACTTGTGCTTGAGGCTTTGGGGGAAGAGTAGAAAACGGCATTATAAAGCACTGTCTTCTCTCGTATGGTTGCTAGCTAACATTTAAGATTTGGCACATGTCTACAAAAGCCCTGGAGCACCTGCTACCAGGATGTATTCACTTCTTGGATAAAATAGGAGATCATTAAACAGTGCACATATGTAACATGGCTCAAGGTCAAAATCCCAGTGTCTAGCTGTATTTAATGGATGTTTCAAATGCAATGTGACTACGCAATGTGACTAAGCTGAAAAATGCTATCACCAACACACAATTAAAACTTCAGCAAAGAAAGCGTGGGACTTAATGCAGGGAGGAAAGACAAGGTTTCATGATGCAAGGTTTAGCCTCAAATAGTTGGTTTCACTTTCCAACATGACTATTTGCACTGCATGGCTTTGATCAAATCCTTTAAGCTCTCTGAGTCTCTTGTCTTCTTTCTGTGAGTGGGGTTAATGCCTTTCTCTTATTTACATAATGGTTGTCAACTTCTGAAATACCGTTCTGGGGAGAGCTACATAAGCACTTAACCTTATACTAACTTATGAAATGTTTGCATTTGAGAACCTAAATGTGTCAGCAATTTCAGAAAGTTTTACACAGATCTATCTTAAAGTGTTACTACTTATTTCGCATGCCAAAGCAGCATTTAAATACTAAATGTGTGTGATTGCATGGTTTCTGTGTTAGTTTGCCAGCTTAAACATCTGTAACTGTTAAAACTTGGAGCCATAAATTACTGCACCTTTATTGTTAATATGTAAGACAAAATACTCGATGGTTTTCAGTTTGGTTCAACAAATACCTTCCCGAGTCCAAACTCAGCTTGATCACTTTGTTTCCTTTGTTTCCCCCTACCCTCAATATCACAAGTGTTTTCCAAGCATTTTGGTTCCCACCGCTCTCCATCTTAGACTGTTTAGAAATTTATATTGTGAGCTGCAATGATACTCAATTCATGTAACCAGCCTGTTAAATGTTAAAAAGCTGTAGACTGGACTGTTTAGCTCTAAACAGTACTAAACTGGTTTATAAAGTACTAAACTGGTTTATAAGCATCTGAACTATGCGCTAATGTGCATTGAGTTTATTTGTGGGAGAGGCACTTCAGTGGACTGTGCCTAAACAGGGTTGGAGTGCTCACTCCAAGGTGAGAAGCGTATGAATTTGCTGTTGTGTTGGCAGTGTAGTCCGCACACCTTGTCATTCAGATAGGGAAAGTATCTTCCAACAGTGCTTTGTTGGCTTTCCGCGAGTCCCTCTTTTGCATCAAATTTGGTCTTGGGAGAATATGACCAAAGACTTGATGTCATACCCCAAATGGGTTGCTCTTCCACCTCTGATCATTAGCCAGTGTTGGTGGATCATTTCCCTTATTCCCTGTGGTACCAATCTCTTATTTTTGTGGGTATAATCAATGGGAATCTTTATCCACATATAGAAATGATATGGTAAAGATGAATGTATTACAGAGTAAATTTTTAGCAACCTCAATTTCCTGTAAGTGGATGTGGACTAATACAGAGTATTAAAACAAATAGCCCCTTAATACTCTGTCCCTTACACTGTCACCTAAAGACATTCTCATGCAGGCTTCTGAAGCTGAGGATCCAATAATTGTTTGTCACAGAATAAAACAGTCTTTGCTAAGTTCTGTGGATTTCCAGAGCATAACACTTGGAATTGTTTGTGCCTCTGTCCTCCTTTCTTGTGCGTCTGCTTCTGGCTGGAAAAGGGAAAGTCCTTAAAGAAGCTCGTAATGTAGAAATAAATTACTTGGTCATTTCTTGAGTCAGTAAAACAGCCACCCAGGAAGGTAATAGCAGAGTTACCTCGTACTCCTGAACTGAGGAGCCAGTTGCTTGCAGCTGCTCCCCATCTACTGGTGTGATGGATGAAGAAACACATGTATTGTTAAGATCTACTATCAAAGGTTCTCAGCTCTGAAGAATATTTTCCTATCTGAAGTAAGCTCATTTTTACAGCAGCGTGTTTTACTGGTAAGACCTCGCCAAACATAAAGACATGGCAGTCTGTGCTAACCAGTTTTATCAGAGCAGAGCTCTCCTGATATGAAATATTCAAAGCAGAAATTGCATTTATCAAAGATACGGTGCTGATTCCACTTTCGTAGCTAAAAAGGTCAAGAGATAGATACTTCTATCAGTTTGGCCCACTGATTTTTACAACATAAAAGCATCAAAAATTCTCTTTGTGTTCAGAGTGCATGTTTGCAATTAAAATATATAAAATAATAGGTCTCACGGAGTTCTCAGTGAAACTGTTAATTGAGCTGATACTAGTATAGTTTAGAGTAGCATGGCAAGAGTCAAAAGTAAAAGGAGAATTTGGAAATCTGATGCATTTCACCCTTATTCTCATGCTCAATAGACCAACGGACCGAGTTTTCCTGGGGCTCTTCAAATACTGCACTTTAAACAGAACTGAAGTAATACTGTTGTACCTATTGCTGAGCAAAGCCAGCTGGACAGCTCTAACGGGACCTTAATGGGGTAGAAATGCTATTTACTACATCCACTGCTCTGTGGTAGATCGCCTTTAGATTACCTGTAGATTACCTTCTTCTTGTGGTAGATGCAGTGCAGCTTGAAGTAGCTTTCTCCGGCGGAACTGATGGGTCCCTTGCCTTCACAGCAGGCTTCCTGGCAGGCCTGGTTTGCCCCAGCAAACCTCACCATAGCGCCTGTGTGACCGCTCCCTTGCATCACATGTGGGGTTCACTCCTCGCTGTCAGCGCGAGGGCGGTTATTCACAAGTGTCCCATTGCTCCTTGCGGGAGGGTGGGCTTGCCTGTGTTGGCCATTCTGACAGCCCTAACGTAGGCAAGCCATTTGGGGGATCCCCATGTACTACTCACCACATTTTTGAGCTTTGAATCTTTCCTGTAGAAATGTTCTGTAAGGTTTACTGGACAGAAGGCCCCTCTAAAAAAAGCTGAGAGGCAGGGGGATGTAGATAAGTCTGCAAGCGTTGCTAGCCATGCAGGTGTTGAAAGAGTACTGCCAATAATAAGAAACAGCCATGAACTTATCTAGGTGAGATGGGGCCCTTGAGAAGAGAATGAGCTTCCTGTGCATCATCTTGTTCCTAGAAATGTGTGGAGAGATGTTACAGACATATTTTTATCATGTTACAAAGGAAAATGAGCTTCCGACCCTCTGTTTAAAGAAGCAAAAGTAACAGGTTTTGTGAGGAGTTTGTCCTGTCTGATTGCAACAGCTTTGTGAATGCTGTGACAGTGCAAAAGTAAAAGAGATTTGAAGCATCTTCCCAGATCGTGATGTTGTTAGCTAATGGGGAATGTAAGCCTGTATCTATGGAGATGTTAGATGTAGGAATGGAGATTTTTCTTTGTGCAAAAAACATTACAAATAATCCAAACAATTACCCGTATACATGCCAGCTAGGGGACTGGTAAATTGCATGTGATGGCTCGTTGCCAAAAAGACTTACAATGTTTAACATGTACACAGTCTACAGATGGAACACAGCTTACATAAATGAATATTTTCTTTTAATAACAAAATTCCACTGCTCAAGGCAGTTTGCTTTGCAATATCATCATACTTTCTAATAGGTGTTACATGGGGCTGGATAACAATAACAATTGGAATTTCCTACCAGCAGTGATCAAAGGAAGCATTAAAAGTGTTGGCATCTTTACTCTGAATAAGTTACCGTTAGGGGTCCTTTGTAGAACTTGAAGCTCGTGCAGTATTTGTTCATCTCCTCACAGTTTCCCATGTTAAGTCAGCCAGTATTTCTTCACAGGCAGAGAATAGTTTGGTCTCATTTTGTGAATCTTTCTATTTTGTATGTGGCAGTCAATGATAAAAAGACATATGTAAACTAATCCTTTTCAGAAAAGCTTTTCTCACTGGAAGAAGGCCTTAGAAGTTCAGGGAAAACAAAATAACAGGATCAAGGGAAATTGAGTGAGCTTTTCAGTATTTATGTGACATCTGGTTTAGGACTCCGTGTCTTGACAAGGAATGTGACGATGGCCTCCAAAGTGATTCTTACCAAAGATGAACTGTACACGCTGGTGAGTAGAGAAAGGATGGTAGAGGTGTCGTGCTGAGGATTTGGGTGTTTCAGTGATGGGGTCCACCTGTTCAGCACGTCAAGTTTGCTCAGTTTTCCCAAAGCTGCTCCTCTGAGATGGCCACATTTAGTGCAGGTGAGCTGATTGTTGCAGTCCTGTTTGCACCAGGCCATCACTTCATCGTATCGCACATCCACAAGTGGCGCCTGAGCACCTGAATCAACTAATAAGAGTGTAAGTATATTTTCACACCACTGATTTCATATTTTTGGCTACATGTAAGATAAATTGACAGATGATAAGGCTCCTCCTTGAGTTATCCGTCCACTAAACTGACTTTTGTCTTTTGAGCTGTAATTCAAAATAAACACAGCTCTTGCTTCAAGAAGAGATAGATGAGAAAGCAGGTCTCTGGAGCTCTCGGTTTATAGAAGAGCTGACCGGGGGTCCGTTTCCCATCCCTGCTCACATCCTACTCTCCTCGCCATGCAGTGTGCTGGGCGCTCCCCAGTGCTGGAGCTGATCCTGTGGGAGTGGCCAGGGCCATGGGGAGCCCTTGGGCACCAGCAGAAGCCTGCTCGAGAGCATACACTGACACTTGCAGTCACAAGGTTAGCAGCCAAGCATTCCCAGGAAAATGGTCAAAAGCTTTCATTGCTCGGAATAAATAATACGTCAGAGTTTCCGTTCTGTTTGACAAACTGAAGAGAGTCCACTGTGCCAAAGTAACTGTTCCTCAAGCTGTCAAAATGCTGTTTTTAGTAAGAAGCTGGGGATATTTCTTTCTTACAAATATCTGCTGAACTGTAGATTACATGGTTTACAACTGTCTGAGAATGCAGTGTTGCTTCTGAGCTGCTGGGTCTCAGTAAATCTGTTGGAGCATCTGTCTGAATCAGAGTTTGGCTAAAAAATGAAATTCTTTTCCACAACAGTTTCCTTGTCCCTTCTCAGACCCCTTACTAAATAAAACATATGTGGGAAAAACAAACAGATGGTGCAGTGGGCAGGCTGTGTGCCATGGGCTGAAGCGCAGAGCTGACCCGAGCGGGACTGCCGCTGGGGTGTTTCTGGCAGGCGTCTGTACCTCTGGGGTGCGGGGGCTGCTCGTTTGTTCCGTTTCGGTTTTTAAATTTCAGTAACGAGAATATAAACAGATGATAGAACAGGCTGTTTTCCTGACTACTGGGTTGTAGATGTCACTCTTATCCCATCAGCCTTCTTTAAGGTGTCTTTAAGGCAACTGTAATTACCAGACAACCTGTTATTTTGGTGTAAAAGTACATAGCCTCTACCATGTTTTTAGATCTTAATTAAAGAGAAGACAAGCTAGTTCCATGATAATTGTGAATTAGCAGAACCTTGCAAGTGAAGTTTCTTGATTGCTTTTTATTATTTTTTTAATGTGGTTTCATATCCTTTGTGTCTTAGAAAATACTTTGTATTTCAACACCTGATTTAGATGTTTCAGTAAGTAAAATATTAATCCCAGTACCATATTCTTGCAATTTTACTTTTGTTCTTGGATTGATTCTTTCCCTGCATTTTTAAACAAGTCTTCCAGGCTCTAAAATCAGTCTCCCTGCAAAATTCATGATGAGAAAATTGGGGCAACTCCTACCAAATAACTTGGTTCGTATTGATGTTAAGTAATTTTTAAATCAATGGAAGTTTTTGTTAGTATGCAATAAATAAGGTTGTACATGCAATTTAGTATGCTTTCTTCAAATGTGGTGAGATATTTTGTCTTTTGAACACAGAAATTAATTTTGTGGATATCCCAAACATTGAGCCCAAACATTGATAATAGACATACAGATCATCTAATTTCCTCACTGAATGTGGAACTTAGTACTGCTGCTCCAAAGTGTAGAAAAGGGACCTTACTCCAGATGTCACTGGAGAGTCTTTAGTTAAACTTTTAAATTTATTCTTTCAGAATCCTTTTATCTGGCAAAATAACTGTACCTTGTGTAAGTAAAAATTACAGTTCAAAGGGTGAAATTTTTGTAGATTCAAAGACAGTATGAGTGTGAAAACCAATGGGCAGCCATTTGCAAGCACACCCACCTTGCCTTTTTCCGATAACCCCACTGTGATAGTTTCATACTACAAATAATTCTCGGCAGTGTTTGCTTCTTTGCTATCTAAAGACATGACCTCAGTTAGCATGAATTTGCACCTGAAGAATACACTTTAAATGTAATGAAGTAGCTGTCTATGGCAGTTTCTTGGAATGGATCAACTCCTGTTCCTGTTGCTACAATCCTTTGCACTTCAGGTCCTCTACTGACTGCAGAGAGAGCTATTGTAATGCAATGTCCCCGTCATCTGAGCTGGAAATCTTCTCTCCATCATGCCTCAGAAAACATTGGATGTGTCGGGCAAGAGAGACTGAATAAGAATTCTCAATTGTCCACCAGCATAGCATGCTTTCATAACGTCTCTCACTATTTTGGTGTTTTTCTCTGTGGCTGTTGGGCTCAGCTGCCTTCCAGAGGAGTAGTTAATGAGACAGATTAGCATCCTAATGTGTTTTGGAGAGGTGTAGTTATTTCCTTATTTTTCTTCATCATCTGCAGCCCAAACACTCTTTCTGCCTTCTCTCTGCCATAGCAATACTTTGAGGTATTGTTCCTTTTCTGGTACTATTTGGTTACATATTCCAGGTAATATTTAACAGAGCCTTGTGCTGTTTAGACCAGTATTTCATCTACCAGTTCTATTGCTTTCTTATTTTACAGTAATAAAGCTTATCTGAAATGTTTAAAGAGAGATTTTAAAATTAGAAAGTTCAAAATTAGAATTGTTAACAAACTGAGAAGAACATTAGGCTCTTCTGCTGTTCTGCTATGAATAGAGCAGACTTGTATCTTGTAATGTTTGTCTTCAGTCACTAGTATAATCTATTTAGGGAAAGAGTTATAACTCCTGTGGTAGCTTGGGATGATTCACTAATCTGGCATTTAATTTAAAAAGACAAACACATTTTTGGATGCTCCAATGCATGGTGTTGTGCACCGTCTCCTGCCAATGTCTAGTTCAGTCTATGCCTGCACTGCATGCTACGGTTGTGTGTAGGGGAAGTAGAAGCCTACGCAATCTTGCCTTGGTTAGACAGCTTCACGCAAGTGAGTGAAATGATTATATCCATTTTGAAGTGCAAAGCTTGATATGAAAACCTGACTTTAAAGTAACATATTTTTTGTTCTGCTGTGTTTCCCTAGTAGTTCTTTAGGAGTAGATGCACTGTCATACTCTGAGTGTTGCTGTTACTCAGGCTGATGGTTGAGTTGCTGGATGACATGAGCTCATTTTTTGTTGGGTTTGTTTGTTTTGTTTTTAAACCTTCTGTGTTAGCTAGGTTAAAATGTATATATACTGGTAAAAATATGGTAGTGGGATGCATTTTAATGGTGCTCTGGTTTTAACTAAAGAAGCCTTTGCATTCAGTTACTGTGGACAGTTTGTAAGCCGTTTTTTGCTGACATTGATCGTCTGCATCCCTGTTGCTTGCTGAATTACTTGTGTAATTCACCCTGTTGTCTGGATGCTCGTGGAGTTAGGATCAGGTTCTTGCTGACAGCTGTTCAGGATTGGATTACCAAGGAGATCATGTGCCCTGGTGGGGATAGGGGAGCTTGGCTCTCCGTGCTCGTGTAGGGGCAGCCTCGCAGCTGGTGCTGGTTCTCATGGGCCCTGGCTACTTGGTTTTGGAAGGAAAATGGCTCTCCTGCTGGTAAAGGACAGAAAATGTAAGGCTGGGGGAAAACTGGGGAGAAGAGACGGACCAAAGTGCCAGCTTATCCACACACACGCAGTCTAGGTGTAGGAGTCAAGAAGCTCCGACCAGTCTGGCATATGATGGACAATTAGTGGAATTGTGCAGCTTTACATGACCAGTGCTTTATTTGGTATGCTTTTATTTTGCTGACTCAGGTGCATTAAACCTGATTGTTCAGGCTGTTACATAGTTTCTAGATAACACCTTCATGAATTCTTGTCATATTTTATCTAATGTACAATTTCTATTACACTTGAACATTTCTCAAGGGTCATTCTGCTGTTACCTGCTCATTGCCTGGCCCTTCATTATCAAGTTTTACTGATACAAGTATTTGTTACAATATGTTTTGTTGATCTGACCTTCTAAAATGTGACCTTTGTCCTTTTTTAAAATTATTTAATAATGCTCTATAATTAACCATTTTGGCAAGGTAATGGGAAATTTTACGCATCATTTAACTTCAAAATTTGGAGAGAAAAAGTGTTTAAAATGCTAAGATTTGTTTCAGGTTGTATATGCATACTCTGTATCCCGAAGACGTAAGTTAGGGCGGTTCAGTTTTGCCAGTCAGTGCAAGAACCTGATCCCAGGTCTGTGACCTTCTCATGGCCTCGCCGGTCAGGACATCTCCCAGATCAATGCCCTGTGCTGTGTGTGTGGAAGGGGAGGATGATTCCCAGTGTAAGGACAGAGCGGCAGGTTCTCTGCACCAGAAAGATGTGAAGGCAGCATTTAGCTGTAACACTGCCATTTGGGACTGCCTGGCCTGCAGAAGAGGAGGCTCAGGGAAGGCTCCCCCGTGTCTGTAAACACCTGAAAGGAGTTGCAGAGAGGACGGAGCCTGGCTGTGCTCAGCGGTGCCCAGCGCCAGGGCAAGGGGCAGTGGGCACAGCCTGGAGCACCAGAGGCTCCACCTGAGCACCAAGAGGCGCCAATGGGCTGGCTGGGTGCTGGAGCCCTGGCACAGGCTGCCCAGAGGCTGCGGGGTCTCCTCCTTGGGGATCTGAAGTAGCCGCCTGGGCACCTTGCTTGGGGTGGCCATGGTGGGGCAGGGGGAGACCAGAGGGACCCAGAGGTCCCTGCCCACCTCTGCCAGTCTGGGACTTTGTGATTTGCCACCTGAGCAGCTGTTTAATATCTCCTCCAGAGACAAGGTGGGATCACAGGTGAGATGATACCTATTCTTTACCACTAAAATACTGCCATACAATTGAATGTCACAAGCAGCTCCACAAGGAGCTGGTTCACACTGCCTCCGATCTGATGTCACTTTACAGTAGAGATTCCTCGGTTTGGTAAGATTGTTTCCTTCATAGTAAATTATGCTGTATAGACATTATTTGTGCAAGGTCAGAATAATTCCTTGTTGACAAATGATGATCTGGTGGCCTGATTCATTTGGCAGTAGATCCAAAAATATGTATACTGAAGAGTTTAAAAAGCATTCCAAAAGTTACAGAACTGCAGAATCATTGAAGTTGGAAGGGACCTCTGGAAGTTGTTTAGTCCCAAAGCCAGAGCAGCTAAAGCAGATTGTCCACAACAGCGTCCAGCTGGGTGTTGACTGTAAAATACAAGCAGTGTGCACAAAATGCAGGGTTTATATGACTCTGAAAACATTGCATTTACATGTTGCTCTTAAAACTGTATGCATGCTTTTTTTAAAAAAAAGTCATTGTGCATCAGCTACTAGCTGTCATTCTGTCTAGCCACATTTTTTAGGTTAATGCTGGTTACCAGTCTAGAATTTCTTCTGCTTCCTTCTGGGTAAACCTGATTTCTAGATCAAACCACTGGTCTGTTCCAGGAGGTAATTACCTGAAAGATTAAATAGCTTGAGTGTAGTGAATGGTATTGATACCTTGGCAGCCTTGCTGGCATTTCAGCTAGAGGCTTGCTGCACAGTAGTATAAACTTTTTTTCTATTACTTTAATTGCTGAAAATTAACAAACAGTATTTATATCACGTCATCTAGAAAGGACGTTAAATTACATTAGGTATTTTGTTATGCCATGGAGAAGCAACTCTTAATTATTCAAGTAGCTGAGTAGCTATTTTGACTGAAACTCCATCTGTCAATGTAGAAGAAATTACTTGTATTTTTAACAACATGAAGCACTCTTCTGCAGTTATTCAGTAGAGTCGCTTCTGAGATGGTATTTTCATGCGCTACTTCTGACTGTCTTCTGGGTGAGGTTTGTGTGATCTTCTGTGTATACTGTTTGTTGTCTTACAACAAAGCTGAGCTGTCTTCAGTTAATCAGTGACAGTTTTCATTAAAAATGTGTGGAAAAAACTCCACTCAGGAAGCAGAAAACATCTAGGTGCTTTCAGAAAAGTTTTATTGTCTACTTTGAGGCCAGGTTTTTGAATAAGTAGAGTTGTTAAGCAGTTAGAGTTCCTACAATTAGTAGGCAGGACTCAGAGTCCTGCTCTTTGGTATATTGCTGCTTTGTTGTATGCTGCTGTTTTGTTTGTTTGAGGTTCCTTTTCATAGATGGATGCCTCAGTTTATACAGCTGGAAAATAGAGTTAGTGCTTTTGCTGGAATTTGCTGTGCAACTTCGACTCCTCTTTTAGCTCTCAAGCATTAGTTAAAATAAGCTGGGTTAATGAAAAATGCTCTGCTTTCACTGTTTAGTTAACCAGGGTAATTTTACTGAAAAATCAGTGAGTGACTCTGGAAGTGGTTGTGAGCAAAATAAATTAATTCCCATATTAGCAAATTTTGCTTTAGTGCCAGCTCAGGGCTTTTTGGTTGATTTGGGCATTTTGGTGTTATTGAGTGTTTTTTGTTGTTGTTGTTAGTTTTTGTTTTGTTTTGTTTTTGTTTGGTTCACTGTTGTCATTTTGTTTGGTTCACTGTTGTCCTGCTGCAGCTACAAAACCTTTGACTCCCAAAGCATGTGCTGAGGGCATTTGCACAAATGCAGCAGCCAGGGAGGGCCAAGCAGGGCTTGAGTGCCAGTGCTTGCAGCCGTCAGGCTGGCCTTGTGGTGCTCTGGTGCAACTCCATGCAGCTGCTAGTGCTGCTCGGCCAACTGTTTGGAGCAGTAGCCTTACCTGTGGAGGTTGTTATGGCCCAGGTGGGATGTTATCTGTCTGGGCAGTCATCAATAGCAAATACTAGGTAGAGCCTATACTGTAAAATGAGAGTAAGAATGAACTAATGTGTACTGGGATCAGTGCACTAATACAGTAAACCTTAGAAATGTACTGCTCTGAGGAATACCAAAGCTTCTGTAATTCATGGTTAGAGATTATCAGAACATGCTTTAAATTTACCCAGACTGAGACAACTGGAACTTTGATATATTTTTCTTTTTTAATGAAGCACAGGAAAGGACTCTTCTTAAAGCACATTGAGGGAAAGGAATAATGTGGAGTATTATAGAATTATCATCATCAATGCCACTGAAGTGGCTTCTGCAAAGGTTCACACTCTTGGCCTGAATTTAGAGCATGCCAGTCCTAAAACTATGCGCTTGCTGAGCAAAAAGATGGGATGAGATTCCCTTTTAAAATGACTGTAGTTACTGATCTGTTGGCAGGGAATGCTATAAGAAAAAAAAGGTGTGCTCACTGGCTAAACTTGAAATGTGTTTATCTCCCAAAACTGTAAACCCAAGTGATGCTAGCCTTAAGTCAAAAAAAGGCAAGCTTCTTTTCTGACATTGAGGGGGGAGTAGAAGGAAGAACACTACACTCATTTTTAAGACTATCTTTTGTTGTTATCAATTTTTAAAAAATACTTCGGCACTTCTTTCATCTCTTTCTTTTTTCTTGCACCTATTTCATTTTCCTCTCCTTAAACAAGGGCCTTTACTCATGCTACTTTTTGCAGGGCTGTTCAACAAAAGCAGAAATTGGGTTGGTGGGAATAACTGGTGGATTGGCATCTGCATTTGAATCCTCATAGGCCACTCTTGGAACAGTCTGTAGTAGAGCAGACTTTCCTCTAAAATAGGAGCATCATAAACTACTACTAAGTAAATAGTTACTACAAGTCCCAAGAATATCCTAATGTAGATTATCTATTTTTGTCATCCAAAAAATGACAAGGGAAGTATACAATATGATATCTCTTAAATTTAATATCCACCTCTGCTTTCTTTGAATGAGTAAGGTACAGACAAACAAGCTCATTAGCAGCCAACAAAACCCATGTGAAAACGTGCCTAGTGAATAAATTAACATTTCTTAAAAGTAGCTGTCTTTTTAAGGCGATGGTAAACGTTGCTGTCTTACTGCAGAGCAGTAATCTATGGAGGAACTTTGCTCAGTTTTCCTTCCCCAGAAGGATTACTTGTCTTGCTACCTAACTGTCTCCCAAAATCTATAGGGTAAGTTTGCTGTGCTTACTCAAAACAAAATAAAAGCCTCATGTTAATAAGTTTTCCCCAAAGGGCTTATTTGCACTGTCAGAACTGCTTGGGATCTTTCCTTCCCAAGGCAGGAGGAAGGCTCCCCACACACGTCTCAGAAGTGCTTCACTGCCCGTCCCACCAGGCAAGGATGGAGAGCAGATGTATGTGTATTTAAGCCATGTTTCCAGTTGCTCGGTTCCTTCTACTTTTTTCTGACCATCCCTAACTAACAGGGGAACTGTGTGGATTCAGCAGCAGGGTAATAGCGTTTCATTTGCCTCTCCTGGGGCCAGGTAAGTCACAAGACTTCCACACTGTCTTCAAGCATGCAGGTTCAAATTTGTTATCAATTAGCTCTTTAAATTGTAAAAGGAGCCTGAGCAACCTTGTGTTGCAGGTTTCAGATTTTGAGATTACAACTTGCCCAGAATTCTAGGAGAAATTTAAAATGTTATTCAACCAAGCAGTATTCCTGTTTGAAGGAAGTATAACGTGTTTTTCTGTTCAAGACTACCTTTTTTTTTTTAAAAAAAAAATAAAGTTCTAAGACCACTGTCAGCTACATGTATTTTCCTTTTTGGTTTTGCTGTTTTTCAGAGAGCAAGACTCACTTCAGATGTGTTCCTGACGGGGTCAGTGGTGAAGTATTTTTAGCAGGCTCAGTAACTCTTCTGCAGTGCATTCATGCCTCACTTGCTTGGAGTTGCTGTTGTTTTCTCAAACATGCATTCAGGGCTTCTGCCAACACACCCAGGGTACTGCTGCTTCATATTACAAGATCCTGCTTTGTCAGGGCAGAATTCAGCCTAGCAGGGCTGGAGCCAGTCTCTGCTAACGTAACTCTGCGGTACAGCATGTTCGGCCAGCGGAGCGGTGCTGGGGTTAGACTGCATGCTTCCTTCGCTTCGCACCCAGCATGGAGGGCTCACTGCCTGCCTCAGAAAGAGTACGTCTTGGGGCTTTCCTCCTTTCTTGGGTGTTGGTGGTATCAGAGCTGTGAATATGGCTAGTTTGGTAGGTAGAGCCCTGGGTCATCAGTGAATGTTGGCATACAGTGTTTTTGTTAGTTGCTGCTGCTGGAGTTTGCTTTTTAAAATTCGGTTCACTAGCTGCTGACTATTGCAACACTGGAGGAATGAAATCAGGTGTCTTCTTTCTTTCTGTCCTCGTGTGATACTGTATTCTTTTTTTCTCTGCTGTTGCTCTGTAGTAAGCAATGTTTGCTTCCTAGCCTGGGCTATGTATCAAAACAAGGAAAACTGTTTGCACTGCTGATGTGCTGTTTAAATATTTGTTCTGTTCTTACTGGGTGGGTGAAGATTTCATGTTGGGAGATACCCCATGAATGCAAAGAAGCTGCAGTTGGAATGGTTTCATGATTAGAAGATATTATTAAGACGAGAAGTCCATGTCATTTGAGCCTGTGGTTAGAGCTTTTCCAGTTATGGTAAGTGATTTCTTCCATGGAGCTTTGAGGTCTGGATTCCTCATGGTAGTCCTCTGCAAAGCATTCTTGAGTTTGTCACAAACAACACAGCATGCTCAGAATTTGTCAGAAGGTGCAGCGTACAGATTTAGTGAACAGTAAGGAATTTGAACAGCAGAGGAAACGCACAGCTAAAATTAATTTTTAATATTGTTTAAAATCTCATTAGCAGTAAATGATTGTGTTTTATTGGAATATTAAAGCAGTTCTATGAAACTCTGTTCTTCAAGACAGAAACGCACTCCTTTGAATGTGTACCTAAGTATCCTAGTTTCACACAAAAGATTTTGGTTGATAGTGTAAATCACGTGCTTCAAATCATCTGCTTCATTTAAACAATAATAGTGAATTCCACAGTAATTCCCTTGCCTCACAGTAGAAGAAATTTCCTAAATATTTAGGTCGCAGCTAGCATTAGCACTGATTTCTGACTCCCCATCCACGCTGTGGTGCTGTGTCTAGCTAATTTTCTGTTTTTTGTTTGATCTTCTGAATGGGGGCTTTGTTTGAAACCAGTTCTGTTCCGCTTTGCTTTGCAACCAGCAGGCTGGTGGGGCTGGGGCCGAGGTTACAGCAGGTCCTGGGTCCGAGAGGTGGGGTGAGCGCATCAGCGGCGCTCCATAGGAGTGGAAGTGGGAGAATGACACACTGTATTTGGCCTGTGTACTCTTGTTCCCAGAGGACAGAGCTGCATTGTTAGGACAAAGAAAAGTGAAAATACTAAAAGCATTTCAGCTATTTTCTTCTTATTGGAGAGCTTTTTTTTCTGGTGCGCTGAGTTGCTAACCAAGAATGTAAAGCCAATTCCAAAATTTAAAGGTGAGCTGAACGGAGAAAGTCTTGGTTTGTACAATTTTTGCTTTTTTTGCAAGTTACAAGGAAGGGTTTTTTATATTTTTATACGAGGCATTATCAAAGCCAGGCTAAGATGCCTGGAGAACTAGCACAAAAGTGACAACTGAGTTATTTAAAAGGAGAAATTATTTTTAGTCAGTCTGTTTTCAGACCTATTTTTGTAGCACATACTCAATTTTGATGACTAATCCTTGTGGTTTTAAAAATTCAGCTTTCTTGTGTCTTCAGTTTAGTTTCAAGTATCTAGGTCTTCAATACCTCTCCAACAAAACTGGGAGAGATCAGAATTTCTGCTATTCATATTGCTACAGTATAAGGGGATGTGGGTTAAAGGGAAGAGTTTATGAGGCAGAAAGAACATGTTCTGCATGTTCTTTTATAAACTATCAATGGAAAAAATAGCACACCACTGCATGGTGTTTGTTTTTTTTTAAAAAAAAAAAAAACACACTTTTCGTAAGTGATATGCAAGAAAGAATTGCAAGTTAGTTGTCAAAAACAATTTTGAGTTGTGGGGCTTTCTTTTTTGGTAAAACACAATAGTGGGATCTGTTTTTATTTTTAATACTGCTTTGACATTCCACTTTCACCATGGCCACCAAGAATAGTCAGCCCAAAACAGTGGCCTATTGTTCAGTATGATCTGTCACTGCTATTCACAGTGCTGCAGCTTCCTCACATTATCCAAGCTATTAAATTAGCTGGGTATTATCACTTGGAAGCTTCAGTATTATCCAGAGAAGATAGCTGTTAAAACAGGGCAAATAGCAGTTAATTTTCTACAGAACTAGGGTTGTATCCTGAACAATGTAATTGCCAGTCAGATTTGCCTTCCTGTGAAACGAGCTTAAGACCATAACCCAAATGAAAACTAAACCTTTTTTAAAAAAAAACTAAAACTAAAACTTTTTTTTAAAAAAAAGACCACACAAACGAACAATCAGACAATGAGAGGGCAGCAGGGGAAAGGGAAGTTTCAGAGTAACAGAAAAGCCTTACTAAGCACACCTCCACAATGGGAGGTTGATGTGTGAGAGCAGAGAACGGAAATCAATCCAGAGTAGAGCGCCTGGAGCCCAAGGCTCGAGTGTCAGGAGGCAGAACAGGATGTGTGCTGGAGAAGGGCCTGGGCTGTGGCATGGGGCTCAGGGTTGCCTGGGGAGCTCCTGTCTGTTCTGCTTCCCAGAGGGTCATCACACCGAGGGTGCTCACTCATGCTCAGAGCTGGGATTTAGCAAACAGGCAGAAGTGCAGAGGCTCAGGGGGGAAGCAGAGCGCAGGTCAAGTTTTCGTCATGAGCAAAACTGAGCTGAAGATAAAGCCTCTCAATGAGGAGGCAGTATAGGATATTCAAGGGATGTTCCTATGACTGTCAGGCAGGGGTGTGAAGAGTGAAGGAAGGGGTGCTCCAAGGCTAACACTAGATAAGAGTACTTCTGGAAGAAGAGTGTTTTCTAAAAGGACAGATCTAGAAATAATACGTTCTTAGGGTGTCTAAATGCATTAAGCAACACTGAAAGTCATTGCTACTGATAGGAGTAACGTGGCTCTCAAACCGATGAAAAAAGGTTAAATACAGTTGTATCTTGCTGAGCAGTCCACAGTATTAAAAGATTTTTAATCAAATATATTAAAGAGAACTGCAAAAGCTAATGCTTCCTGCTTTATCAAGAACTCAATTCAAAAGATACCATCAATTTGGCAATTTCTTCTCCATCAATAATGTACCGTTTTGGATTTAAGGTCATGTACACTATAACCTACAGACCAGTGTTTATTTGGAAAGTAAGGGGATGCTAATTTGGGGAAGACTGATGGAAAAGACAAAAATAACTTGGAAATAATCAAACACAAATGCTAGTTTCTATGATAGCCAATTGCCTTTATAGTCTGTGGGAAGGGATAAAATTTCCTACCTTCTGTCAGTGAATTTAGCTAGAACACATCTTGAGAATATTTGATCATTAGATGGCCCTCTGCCCAGATAATGTGGTCCAGTATGATGTAGTTTCATAAAGCTTTGGATAGGATTACCATGAGCAAAGTTTATCAGAGCTCGTGACTATTGGATCAGTCAATGAAGTTGTTCAAATTATTATTTTGTTTCTTAAAAAGAGGAATAAAATAGGGATTGTTGTGTGCCAGTCACTGAATTTAGCAGCCTCTTGCACGTTATGAACCCAGAGCACACATAGAATGGAGTCCACGTTTTATTCAATTCTTGCTCTGAAACCTACAAGAGCAACAATATTTTCTTTTGTTTGCATTTGTTTGTGCAACCAGTGGCCCTGTTCATAGTTTGTATTCGCATCTTGGTTTTGTGTCCTGGAATAAAGGAGCCTTCTATACAATGTATTGACATCTTATTTGTGACTTGTAGGGAATCTGCTTTCCTTACAACCAATCTGTTGTGACATTAGTTCTGACTATGTAACTAATCAAGAGTTTACTTCATAAAACATATTATGCAAACCTGAAAGATGGGCGTGCTGATACCGGTGAATTACATCAGCTTTTCTGCCATTAGGATTTTTGTAGAAGTGTTGCAAGTTCCAAATATCTCAGTAGTTTCAGACTTTCACTTACACCTTGACTTTGGTCTACATGCATGGCAGAAGAACATTCAGAAACACAGGGAGACATACAACTACAAATGACCATGGACATTAAGCTCCTTTAGAAATTGTGAAATGGGTTCTGATGTTCTTTCACTTTTGATCTGAGAGGAAAAATATCAAATTAAATGTATGCAAACCATTTTAATGAATGTCAGACCTCAGATCTATTATTGAGTTAACAATTTATCCTATGTCAGCTGAAGTGTAGCAAACCGTCCTGTCATGTGCTTACCTGAAGTTTATTGCAAGTTGGGAACAGAATGTATCATACTAAATCATGGTCTACTCCCTTTTGGTTCTGGCATATGCATTTTGCCTTGCCATTGCAGTGGCTTAGGCAACTCATGTTTTTAAACACCGTGACTAACGTATAGCAACTTGGTGTGTCACCTTGGTACCTTATTGACACTTTAAGGGAAGTCAGGTCTCTGAATGCTAAAAGCTAAAACACCAAGACACTTAATGAAAGCTGAGAAGGTAGGTTTTGGTTCATTTGTGTGGGCTTTTATTTTTTCCTGTAATATTAATAAGAAGGTGTGAGAGTGTGAGCTTTGCATGTTCAAATATCTTTCACAGTGTGATAATTGGAAATAATAATTTTAATATATAGATATCCAACATATATGTGTAATCTGACAAGTAAAATTTGCTTGAAGGGAAGCTAAAGCAGTTTGAACCGCAGCTGAGAAACGGGTTTTGAGGGTTGGGTGTATTCTGTATCAGTTAGACTTACACTGGGCACTGTGATGGTGTACATGCCAGCAGTATTGAGAAATGAAACACCAAGCCTGCTTGGAATTTTTCCATTTCATCACTGTGCAGTTTTTAGATTGCAGCTTTATTGGTAAATTTAATCCTTTATACAGACTGGGCAATCTGCCTTCAATACGGTTTCTGCTGAACCACAGTGATGTTGCATAGTATGCTAAAAGTCTTTATATTTTACCATGTTGGGCAGAAGTAAAATATGTTTATATGCAGATTCCTAACTGGTTAAACATTTCATTGCCTATTTAAAAAAAAAAAAAAAAGACTAAACCAGATTATACTCAATTTGAAAATGGGTCATGGTTTTTATTATATTTGTAGGCTCTAAAATATATCAAAAAATGAAATTGGACTCTTAATGCTCAAATTTTGTATTTGGTGTCATTTGAGGAAAAACAGCTGTGAGTAGATACGCACTGAATTGTTCTGAATACAATGGTGCCTCTAGTGTGGCTCATGGGACTCCAGTGACAGTCTGTTGTAGTTTTGTGGGACAGGGGATAGTAGCATAAGGTGCCCTCAACATTAAGTGCTGGTTTTTGTAAGCAGCCGGGTGCTTCAAGCATTGGTTGGCAATGGTGGGTCTGCTCAGGTTGGACTTAAAGAGCTCAGTGTGTCTTCCCACTTCCCTTTCCATTCACCAGAATCAACAGAAGGTGCCCCAAAGTTTGGAATTGATTGCACGTAAGGATCAGAGCGGTATCTGTGCTCCTCCATCTGCAGTTTCAATCTGCAAGGACAGCCTCAAGGCAGGAAGGTGGACCCGGAAGGTGAGAAAGGGGGTCCCTCTCTGTGAAAAACAGGATACCACCATGCTTAGTGGGGCATGTCACGTCCTCAGTCAGGTGTCCCTCTGTGGACTGTTGGCACTGGGGCAGGCGCGGTGGTGGAACATACAGGAACGCTGGCAGCCAACCCCGGTGGGTCTCCAGGCCAGGCAGGGCCATCCCTGAGCTGTCCCTGGGCCAGATTTACCACCGGGTTCCCAGGCCAGGCTCCGGAAGCTTCTCTGGCAGCTGGGGCGAGGGGCCGGGAGCCACCAGCCATGCACTGCCCCAGGCTCACTTGGAGCATCACTGGTGTGTGTACCGCCTCTGCTCTGGAGAAATCAGAGGTAACGTAAAGGTCTTCCTTCTTCCTGTCGGGACTTCACTTCCAAAAAGCAGATGCCCCCAGTGATAGCCACAGCTGCCCAGAGAAGATTGTCATCAGCTGTTATCAACCATAGGATCACAGCAAAAAAATGTAGTAGCTGAGAAGCATACAGTGTCAGGACATCTGAAAACGTGTTCATTTGGATCTTACATCCTTGTTTGAGGGGAATCGAGCCCATCTTGTGCAGAGCCATCTTCTCTCTGACGGCCCTGCTTGCTGCCGCCACCCTCCCAGCACCTGCCTGTCTGGTAGCTGGAGGAGAAAGCCCGTGAGCCCGGAGCGGCCCCGTTGTGCTGCGGGTTGCGGATCTGATATACGTGAGCTCCGTTTTCCCCTTGCTTGAGCATATCCCGGATGGCCATGAAGCAACAGCAGACAGTTAATTCTCTGGCTACTAATTCTGGGTTTATGTGCAGACAGTCATCTTGAATTTCTTAATTTTTTCCTGTACCTGAAAAAATCAAAAAGAATGGAGACTGAGGACAAATGGCTCTCTTCTTCTTCCAGAAGGGTGTCAAAGACTGTCTCCAGAGCTCTGTAGCCTTAAGGCTGGTCACCAGGGACTGATCCATGCTAGTGTCCCAGTAACAGCTAGTTCGCACAACTGAGGGCTAACCTCCTTGCAAAGGATTAGCCATATCATAGTACTTGGCCAGGATCACCCCTGAATTAATGTAGTACCATGTTGCCCTTCTTTATTTTCATGTGGCTTCTAAGATGAAGTGCAGTGAGCCCACCAAAGCACGCAGCACAGTGCTGACAGAGTGCACTGGGTACTCTGGGAAGTGACATGATGGACTCTTGAGTGTGGTGGAGACCTGCTGGAGTAATGTCAGAGGGGAGCCTTGGGCAAAGGCTGTCCAGCACAGACCCCCCAGGGGTCAGTGTGACTCCAGATCTCCAGATGTTTTTGTCAGGGGAACTGTTTGGCTTTCTACACATGGGACCTCAGGAGCACATCAGCAGGCACACAAGTGTGGGCAAGAGGGAAACAGACAGCATGCAGTTAAACAGGATCTGGGTCCCCTGACAGTGTGGATACACCAAAAAGGATGGATGATGAGTATCTCATGAGGAAGAAAAAAGCAGGTCAGTTACTTCCATTCAAGAGTAGCAAAATTCTGACTTAATCTTACACCCCCAAGATAAAATTTTCTTTTGCATCAAGATCTCATTCGCTTTAGTGGGATTTAATGCAGTTTTGGATGTACATTTATGCACATCCTTTGGACGTCTTTAAAGTCGCACTTTAAATTTGAAAGTGGAGCTTAATTGGTACTAACAAGTTTGTTTAAAGTGTGGTTTTGGGTGATCGCATGAATGGCTGGAATAGACAAGCTCAGCCAGAACAGCAAAAGCTTTTTAAGTCTCCAGACTAGGATGTGAATAGTGAGAAGCCCTTTTCTGAACTGTTGTCATCATTCTAAGTGCCTTAACTTTAAAGTTTAAACTCTAACCTAGTTCATGGAGCCATCTACTGGCTAACAACAGCTCTGACTGTAGATTGTCATTTGGCAGTACTTTAGTTTTCAGCTGCATCAGTACAGGCTTCTTTGGTCTCTTCCATGAGATTCATTATTGGTATTGTGTGATAAATTAGTTATAAAAAACACAGTCAAGGCTGTTGCACTTATATCAGTGCTATAGGATGTGCTACAGTATTTGCAGACTAACCTTCTCCAGCCTTCTTTTTTTATTAGCATTAAGCACTAGTAGAAACATTTTGATGCCTTCTGAAAAAGGTATGTGGGGGAAGGTAAGGGCTGTTCTTCGTATAGTGATTAACACTGGGGCAAGAAGCTGCAAACAGTAGAAAGGTAAGCGAGTCCTATGTAGAGCACTCTTTGAATGAGATAATGAAATCTACAAAAGGCAGGTAAGTTTAATACTAACTTGATCCCAGTTGGTATTTTCAGAGGAAGCAATCTCCAGTTCTGTGCAGTGACTTTGAAGACTACAAATTTAAATAAGAAAGTGAATGTTAAATAATGATTAGCTTGAAGTGCTTCTTATCCAAATGGTACATTATACCACTAGGTTATTGCAGCTTTTATAATCACACAAGGTTTTATAATTTGTATATGCCAACAAGAATGCTAAGGTGGCTTTAGCCCTTGTGCCTGGGTAGTAAGCATGGGAACAGCCTGTCAGCTTTCATTTCTTGGGGGGTTATTATGGATCAAGCCAAGATAGCTGTGATTAGGTCTTCTTGCAGCAGTGCAGAAACTTAATATTCACTTCATAATTAACCAGAAAACCTTACGCAATATTCCTCGTATCACTGAGATTGTTGACCTGGGAGTAGGGTTTGACTGTTAACTCTTCAGTGGCTATATAAAGCTCTGGTTAATACTGGTGAATTTTGTGGCATTGAATTTTCAGTAATTTATGTTCATTCTAAGGCTTTATGGTAGCAAGCCATTATTTTTTTCCACCTGTTTACTTACTTATGTGAAATATTGTACATTGATTTACTGTGTAGATACTCTTATATCCTGCTAGCATTATTACTGTGTTGCCCTGTTTAGGAGTTCTGTAGAAATTTAGTGAAACTATGAATTCATACTTAATTATAACCCATTTCTGTATCTGGACAAAACGTAGAAGTGAACATCCAACTATCTGAGAACTATTAAATATTTAATAACCCATTTTGCTGAAACAGAAAAAAAAGATGCAAGTATTTAGATAAAATTATTTGAAACTCCATTTGATCCTTCCAAAGTCCTACTTGGCCAAAGTCTGATTTCATGGCTCTTTATCTGCATTGAGACAGTGGAATATATCAATACCTCCTATCAAGAGAGAGACTCATTGTTCACCCTGAAGTCCTTACAAAGTTGTCAGCAGCTACAACATGGGCACAAAACCTAGGCCAAAGTGGCTTGTGAGGTGGTATTTTCAGTCAGTAGTAGGCTTCCTGAAATCTTTACCTTTGACAAAGGCTCAGTGCTTTAGTAACTGCGATGGAAAATGTTATGTGACATGTCCCATTTTAAACCTTCACCACAAATTCTAGTATTATGATATTGTGTTATTTTATACTAAAGATACCTTTTATTTTTCCAACAAATACTGTTTTGAAGTCAGTGGATTTTTAGGGGAGTACCTATGCTGTAGTCCTTACGCAAGCAGTAATTATAGCGTAGTAGAACATAAGGGAGAAAGTTTTCCTTTACTGAGAGACAATATCTATATGTGGATCCAAAGTTTGGTTGAGCATGGGAAATTAGGTCCCTTTCCTTCCTATTTTTCCTTCCTCTACCCTGTTTTATTTGGCTGGTAACTTCAATGCATCTCTACCCCTTTGTACAAGGAAAACTGAACTCAGAAAACCAGAACCTGCAAACAAGCAACGATGCAACCCCAGCAGTCCTAGCCACTGTAGAGGCTGTAAGACAGGATAACTTCATTGTTCATCACTGTGTCACACAACACTTCATAAACTAAGTTGAGACATTTTTAAGAGATGAGCCATGTGCCTATTGTAACTTCCTGCAAAGCTAAGGATCCCATGTACCCTGACTTACAAAAAGGCACGAAGCTGAACCATTCTTCAGGAACTGAGCTAATGAAAAGAGAGGGATTACAATTTTTGATGATGGATTCAAGTGCCACATCAAGAATATGTTTTGCAGTGTTAGTAAGAGATGAAAGATAGTTCCTAAGATCTCTATTTCTAGGGAGCCCGTGGTTCGGTTAAGGAGTTTAACTGCTTGAACATCTTCCTGTCTGCTGTCTATTTAAACAGTCTCTCGGAGCTGTAATTATGTTTAAATGCACTGTAAAGCAGATGTCTTGTACTTCTTTTATAAAAGTACAGTGATTTTTGGATTTATACAGAAGGGATTTCCTGGTTTAGTTAGAAGAAAGCCTCTTACTTTTCAAGCAGATCAGGAGACTTGTGAATTCTTCAGGACTTCAGAAAGAAAACGTTCTTTCTGAAGTCCTGAAAACAAGTTCACTTACATTGTGTGTGCAGTCACAGTTGAAATCTGGCAATGTTTACCAATTTTGAAGAGCTTTGTTTTTAGTCTGTGTGCTTCATGCTTAGTTGCGGACACATACCTCTTGTTTTGAACCGACAGACAAACCACACTAAATAATATAGATAATTAATTTGAAAAACACAACAAAGTTTGTGGTCATTTTACTATTTTTCAGCTGCAACTGGATAAAACTAATGTATGCACTATACAGTCCAAACATATTCTGATATCAACTCACTTTTAGCTTGAATATGAATAAGCATTTACAGTGTACAACCACCAGATTTAGTCAGGCACAAAAAGGAGATGATGAAGAAATCAAGTTAATTAAGAAAAACTATCACTCCTACAAGTATCAGGATTTAAGAAAATGACAACCTAAATAAGCATCCATGCATAAACAGCTGGAAGTAATACTTGCTTAAAAAGTGTTGGCTGCTGAGCAAGTCCTTCTGTTTTCTTCAGGTTTTAAAAATCAGTTGTGCCCTTGCTTCTCTCCTCCCTTCCTTCCTCCCATACATTCACTGTGCGCACACTGCCCTTCCTTCATTCCTGTGCACTTGTGCACGCGCCCCTGCTTTCCGCCCACGCCTCTGGGTTTGTCTCTGCCTGCTGGGTGATCTGGCCCCTGCAGCCCTTCCCAAGGACCACGCTGCCTGCTCCTGTGTGCCAGCCAATTGTGTAGCTCCTCTTTCCATTTCGGGAGGGCTGAAGCTGCATCGTCCATGCGTGAACAGCTGCCTAATGCTCACATTTAGCAGAGATTCTCCAAAGTTATGGTCTTGAAGCTGTTGGAAATGATGTAGTGACAGAAGCAGGTTCTCAGCTGGCTTTTCATAATTAAAATTCAGAATTTGTGAGCTTTATGCCTATTAAAGTGCCCCAGTTGAGACCAGTCAGAGGTGGATTTTTTTCCTTAACACAACTCAGTTCTCCCTCTTTGTAATTAAACTTTGAACTGTGAAAAAATTCCAGATGTGTACAGACAGAAGTTGTATTGTAGGAGTGCTTACATACCTGGAAGTTGAATTTCTCGTGGTCTAGCCCCATCTTTAATCAAATCTGTCTTAGTCATGCAGTTTTGTAGGAGAGTGTTTGCCCTGCTCTTGTGTCTATGTATGGAGCTGAAAGACTTCTAACCTGCTTTAATGTTTGTGATTAGTTCGTCTGCAATGAATGCAGAAGAGATTAAATTACCTGGGCATGAGAGAAGGTTGAGTCTGGATTTTTTTCATCTGTAACTTGATCATGTGCTGTCTCCAGAAATCCAGTGTAATATCTGTAATTTCATGTGCTGATACCACCACTTCAACATCTCTCCTCCTCCCTACCTGTCATCCTTCCCGTGGAGAGCCTGCTCAAAGCAGATCTGGATTTCATGAGCCTTGTGGCTTTTATGTACCCAGAAAGTGTGAAGGGAGCTGATATCCCAACTCATTCTACTTTTATTGATGTTCTATGTGCAATGCTAGGTTGGCCTCTTAGTAGCCCTTCCTGATTCATTAAGAAGTAGGATCAATGCAAGTATAAAACCTGTGTCTGAACGGGTATTCCAAAAACAGGATTTAGATTGATGACTAGTTTCCGTACTGGATTTCAAAAATAAAACAGAAAAATACAACTATACAATTACTTTGCCATGGATTACTGAGGCTTCTGATTTGCTGTTGCTGAATGCAGAGCCCACCTTCTATTTCTCCAACTGTTTCTCTTTGATTTTATGTAACTTAGTATTATTACATGGAGTAATCTCCTTTCTCCTGCAGATGAAGGCTGTACCAGGGTAAGCTCTGATAAGGATATGGTTTCAACAATAGAAAGCAGGTTTTGAGCATGTGTTTTCTTTTTGCGCTTGCCTCATGCCGCATGTCAGTTGGACCTCGTATTCCAGTGTGTTTATATGCAGTGGCCTCAGAGGTGAGCAATGAAGTTTAGTTATCCAAACCATAAAGCTTTACAAACAGCAATGACTCAAGCTTGATAGTACAAAGATAAATCATAGGTAATAAGTTAGAAAATTGTGAATCTGATTTTTCTCTTAAACTTGCCCACAGTACTGTGGGCCTGGAGTAATGTGAAGTACTACTCAGCACACCTGATGCATCTGCAGTACTGGTATTCAGCTGCATCTTCTGAAATACTTGGTTTCAGCCGTGAGCGGGTTAATCCTGTTTTTCCCCTGCCCCTGATATTTTGGTTATCTGTGGCCTGCAGCAGGAGTGTTTGTGCAGTTCCAGGAAGTCTCACCAGATAAGCAAGCAGCTCCTGAGCCCTCCTGTGCAGCAGGAAGGTGGAGGAGAAGGGAAGATGGAGGAGAAGGGCAGCAGGTGTGTGTCCACACATCTGTCTGTCTTGGTGCTGTGCCCCCACAGAGCCTGGTGCTGTTTTTGCAATGAGACTGTCCTGAGTTCCCTGCTGTTTGTGTCTGCCGAGGACTTGAAGCCAAATTAAGGATGTCCTCCTAGGGTGCTGGCCCAGTTTTTTTCTGGTAATTGTATTCTGCCTCTCTAGGCTCCTCTGCTCTTTCAAAGATTCTTTCCCCCTGTAACTGCTGCTTGTGACCTCGTTTTCCCAATTTTACTGATACAATGTGCTCTTAAGTTCTTGCTGTGAGGAGCTTGCTAAAGCTCACTTTTCCTATCACTTAGATGGGCACCTCAGGTGTTCAAGGATATTTCACATATGTGAAATACTCCAGATTAGGAGGAGGGAGTGGAGGTCACCTTTTCTTCACAGTCTGAGCACCAGCTCAGGGAACAGCACAGGAAGGGTATGATCGCAAATTGGTTTTTAAATTTTCTTCTAGCTTCTCACTCTCTTACTTCATATTTTGTATTATTTAATATTTGGCAACATTCACATTTCACCAAATAGATAGAGCTAGCTTCCATGTTATTTCTTCCCTAATATTCTTGGTTTCAAGCAGTCTTGGAAAGAGTCCTCATCTTGTTACACAGATCATATGACCAACTGATCTCCAGGCGTTTTTAAGCCGCATCAAAGCTCATGTGCCTTTTTTTTTTTTTTCTGTCCCTCCTCCTTCCAGTTTTACCCAGTAACTTCAGGAAAGAAATGCTGTAGAAAGCAAATGGGCTACCCTTCATTGCCGCCCCCTTGGCTGCCGCGCAGTTAGGAAGGACTCACCGTCAGAGGCTGAGAGAAGGCGTGTGGGGTGAGCGCCCAGAGCAGCAAAGAGCTGCAAGTGAGCTTGGGTGCTCAGACCCTCCACTGCCTTCCATCCTATGGGACATCCCCTCTGGCTGTTCTCCCTGCTGTCTCTTGAATTCTGAGTCTTTTTCTGTTCTCATCTTGGACAGTGGAAGTGTTTGTGGCCCCGTGTTACGGAAGGGCTTCGTCAGGCCATCTGGTTTCTGCTGTGATAGTCGTCATCTGCTGTGCAAGGCGTGTGGAGAGCCGAGACCAGGGAGTCAGCGTGGCCGGCACTAGGGAAGCCTCACAGGAATCATTGCGGCAGTGAGGGTTGCACAGAGCCTGAGTTTTCTGAAATTTGTTTACATGGAAGAATAGCTTTTGGAGCACTTCTATTTTTTTCTATTCTTCTAAACTTCTATGATGTTTCTGTTTTTCTGTGAGTATAGAAGTCCACTTTAAACATCATGGAGCACCAATGCACCATTTTGGGAGTGTAAGAAATATTAGTATGGAAGCATGCATTCCTCTGAGAAATGAAGCTCATTGCTCTTAATGGAGGTGATATTCAGCCTGGTAGGTTGTGGGTTTTTTTCTTTGTTTTTTTTTTTTTTTTTTTTTTTTTTTTTTTTTTTTTTTTTTTTTTTTGTTTTTTTTTTTTTTTTTTTTTTTTTTTTTTTTTTTTTTTTTTTTTGTTGTTGTTGCTTTCATTGCTCTGCAAAACAAGTGCAGAAATTGTTTTAGTTTCTGTATTTAGCCTGAACAAGCTTTTTAGTTGACATTTCTCACTAGACTCTTGCAACAGGGTGGGTGCCTTTTGGTCTGGTTCTTTCTTCTGTCTGCTCTGGAGTGCAGCTAGTCATGTCAGGAGTTATCTGGCAAGGTAGAACACAGTGTTGTACAACTCCTCTATGTGCCCTGGATGGCTTGTTGATGTCAAAGGTTTTGCAAATGCAGGGTGGGATCTTCATCTGTTGTAGGTAAGTAGCACGAACTTATTTTATGAAAAGCTTTCTTTACAACAACTCTGGTAGATTGAATTGTGTGCTCTAAAAAAAGAGCAGTGCTCTTGTGATCAGTCTCAATATAGTATTCATATAAGGTGAATCAGTTTATAGAGATCACCTACTCATTTAAACCTTACTGATGAAGAGTACCTGTATAGAAATATAAATGTCAGCTGTATTAATTTTCCTTTAAAACATCCAGAATTATTATTATTTTTTTTTTTTCCAAACATTTTTATGGCACTACGTTGCAGTTTTGAATGTATGGTAATATGATAAATTATGTCAGTTTCATTTTCATTTATGTTTAGCGTATGCTTCTGCTTTGGTTATTATACTTTAGTTTCTTGGGATCTCTTTACCTAATGTGCAGACATGCTGAAGAGGGAATGGCTTTGCGGCACCTTATGTTGTAGCGGTGTGTAGCAGAATGGTACTAGGAGCAGATACTACTGATGCAGCAATGCTGGTACTTGTTGCAATGTGACCATGTTAGGCAAAATGGCTGTAATTCTGTACTGCAGAGCCTGGAGCTATACCAGAGACCTGTTCCACATACTACAATTTGGTGGCTGTTTGCAGCCCAATCACAGAATTGCATTACATATTGTTTTGGTTGCCTGCTTTCTTTTTCATTTTCCTTAATCCTTTCCCCTTTGTATCCTAACCTCTAACATTACAAAAATGACCACAAAAGGCTTTTGTGGAAGTATCTTCTATTATCGCTACACCAAGGTTTGCTGTCTGAGATACCATTATAATTTAAGAGGATGTTTTTAGCCATTTTTCCTCCAATTCTGGCCCCAATAAAACCTGAATTTTGCTCTTCGGAATGTTTTTTTCCACATTGCCCATGTTTTGGGTCAGTCAAAAGTTTTCTTCTCATTTATAATATTGAAGTTTAAAACATATAAATTAACATGTCAGTGCTGGATTCCTTCACATCAGAAGACTTTGGAAAGCAGTATGTGGTCAAACTTGTACAGTACCTGTGCATTACTGCAAGTTAATAGAATGATTTAAAAACAAAACAAACAACAACAACAAAAGTGTAGCTTTGAGATCATCTATTTCTATCCTAGGTTAGTAATATTTGCTACAAACAGGAAATATCAGTGAGACAGCAGAGAAGAGCAAGGGAAAAAGAAGCCACAAGGTGAGAATGGCTCTTCTTAAATGTCTGAGGGAGTAGGGCTTGCTGGCAGATGATGCTCTGGATTAGAGTGCCTGCCCGTGCTTCAGGTGGTCACAGGGTGATGTACTTTTGCTTCACATCTTTGAAATATGACAATAAGACACGTTTTCTTTGACAAGGAAGTTGAAGGCAGTGGTTAAGAGACAGGGAGGTTTCTTCTTGCACCAAGGACAGCTATGGTTAAAATACTGTTGCTGGCACTGTTTGTGCTTGAGTCCCTACATGACAATTGCTTTCTAATTAGAGTTTCTGCCTCACAGGACATCACACTAATCTTCTGAAAATTTTATTTAGTGATTTTTAAATAGCAGTGTTTCAATGGTGATATAAATAGAGCATATACTTTATAGCTGGATTTATGTCTTGCTGTGCATCTTTGAATCTCTATTTTTAATGCTGCTTGAATCTTGCCACCAAGTGCACTGCTTTATGTCTTCAGAGGAACACATATGTCATCTTGATTCTATTAATTTTCTACTAATTTGTCTGTCTGTTATCCTGTCCAATTTTTTTGGCTCAAATGTGTGGTTTTTTTAAAAAGTGTCGTGTGTTAGACATGGAACGGAAAGCCCTGTAGCTTTAAATCCAGCAGTCCCAGCCTTTTTTTTTTTTTTTTTTTTTTTTTTTTGAATCTAAAGCAAACACTCAAACACTCCATCTGAAGGAGAGGTGCATAGCTGTGTGTGGGCTCTGAGCGTAACTTGATTTGCATCGGCAGCACAGGAGCGCCGTGCACACAGCGATGCTTGTTTTGGCAGCAGCGCTCAGCCCGTGCAGTGAGTGCCCGGCGCCCTCCCCGTCTCGAGATGCATGGAGCGGAGCAGGCAGTGCAGGCGGCTGCTGGGCAGCGCCCAGCGCTGGGGCGAGGGCTGCAGATGGCCATGCGGTGATGTTGATGTGGTGCTGCTGTACCTGCGTATGCTGTGAAAGGGACTTCTGTGAGCCTGTGAAGGTGAGAGGCTCGAGGAGCATCGTTAGGATGGCGTTAGTTATCTTACTTGACTGTTTTATGTAGATTTTGGGTAGAGCTTGACCTCATTTTGTAACATTAGTCTTGGAAACGCTGCGTTTTCCTCTAGGCACCGCTGTTGAATTCTGTGGTTGTTTTTATATAGCTTTTCTTCACTTCAGAAGCTGGGAAGTATGAAAAAGGCTCCTGCCTGAGCGAGTGTTACAATCTATAAAGAAGATCAAACGTGTTGTTGGTTTGGGGGGGGGTTCTGTTTTTGTTTGTTTGTTTGTTTTCTGTTTTGGGGTTTGGTGTGTATAATGTAATGAACGATGGAAGAAAAGGCTAGTAAATGCAGCCCAATGTCAGAGAGATGTCTGAACCAGTAGCTTTTTAAATGTGATGCCTTGTTTTGCTGTTTTAAGTATGCAAAATGTATTTTCAGGAAGTAGTAAGCAAACTGCAGAATCATAATTTACTTCAGGTGAAAAAAAAAAAAAAACAACATGTTAAGAGCATATAGCTTCCCATGGAGTGGGTGACCTTCAGAAATGAGTAGGTAGTTTTCTTTGGTCTCAGTTAGCAACCTAGCTTGGCATTACTGTTTCACAAGCCTGAGTTAACAGTAAGCTTTATTTCCCCCCACATTTATTCAATACTGTAGAGAGACAGTAAGGGCTTTGAGACTCTGATCTCCAATGCAAAATAGAAGATATTTCTTTTCAAGTTGATGCATTTAGCTCCCTTGTGCATTGTGACTCCAATATTTAGAGAAAAATGAAATACAGGATCCAAACATTTTGCCTTTGCCATAGATCAACGTGGGCCTAGGGTTTATCATCATCGGCAGAAGACCTGGTAGAGAAATTGCATTGTGCACTGTTGTGTTTGAAGCATGTGTGTCTAATCACATTTATTTAATAGACTCATTATATTCCTCTGGGAAGATCTGGATCTCCTATACTAGATGTTTACTTACTACATTCATAAGTCTCTATAATAAAAGTGACACACACGTGGCTCTTGGGAACAGCTCTGTTAAAAATGCAGAGTTGAAGTGGTTCAGACAGCAGTGAAGACAGAGAACAGTAAGAGAAGGGTTTTTATTTGTATTCCACGTTCTAGTTTGATAGATCTGTGTACGTAGCATCTTAGCATGTGTAACATCAGGCTAATGCATCACCTCCTGAGAACTGAAGAAAGGAATAAAAAAAACAGGCTACTGTATTCTTGCTTTCTAAATCAGATGTGGGCAGTTTTGCTGTCAGCGTAGTTTGTGAATCTTTTGACGTTGGGTTGTGGAGGTGGTGCAGTAGCGTGTGCTGTCAGCACGAAGACGTGTTTCTAGATGGAGTTTGAGATCAGGAATCTTGGTTTTATGTGAATACTGAAAGCAGCATACTGACTTCAGTATTTGGTATGGATTTCTAGACAACTACCGTGTTGCCTTATTCTCCTGGGTAGTCATCATCCCCTCAGTGTAACACAGTCTCTTTGTTGTTTCGTTGTTTGCCATTTTCTTTCAGATTTCCACAGGCATGTGCCACGGGTGCACAGCCAGTTTTTTCCTTGTTCTGTACCGACTGCCCTTGTGACTTCAAACAGTCTCATGGGTTTAGCTGGTGCTAATGTAGGAGTGCCCTGCAGTATTTAGAACTAAACAGCAAGCTACATTTGAGCAGGGAAGAAATGTTTGAGGCCAATTCTATTGCACAGCTCTCTAGCAAATGTAATATTTGCTGATGTGCTATGTGTATGTTACATTAGAAAGGCTTTAAATAAGGGAACATTATATCAAGAAATTGTATATAAGAATGACAAAGAAATGCATACACAGGAAATACAAATCTTAATGTTGTAAAACGTTTATCTTTTAGTATAAGCTGTTAATAGATTCAGCTTTGAAAACATTGCTTCCAGGATGGACTTTGGTTACAGTCACACTCTGTTGTACTTGCAGAAAATATCACAATTGAAAAATAAATAAAAAGAAGTGAAGTGTAGAAGCATGATTATGCTCAGGAACGTGAGCTATTTAAACTAAACACTTAGCAATGACTTGCATGTTAATTTTCAAAACAAAAATCTCCTGAGAAGGGGGAAATCCTTGTTCTCTCACGCGTGGTCATTCTGTACAGAGTGATCACAGAGATGTTTGTTCTCCCAGATTCCAGACCTGTTTCGCTCAGTTGTTTTACAAGTCAAATTTAACTTGCAATCTGAAAATTAAACTCTTTTCTTTACTAGTGAATATATAAGATGCAGTGATAATCTGCATTTATCAAATAGCAGCTTGAAGCATGAGGAAAATAAACTGTACTCTCTGTAAAGTGTTAACAGTAGTTTTGTCTGTAAGTTAATGAGATGTGATTTGAACACACTGGGGAAACTGAATGAATTTTAAAAGGAAAAAAAATAAGGCCCCAAACAAATAAGCAAAAAGGTCCTTTTACATAGTTATTTTCTGATGAAATCTTGTGTAAGCTTGTTTCCAAATCTGCCCTCTCCTCCCAATCCCTATACTTAACTTTTGTTCAGCTTTACCTCATTTCCTATCCTTATTATTGTAACTTCTGGCCTGATTGGCAGGCCCTTGATTGAAAATCTGCAGCTGCTAAAATAAACATCCATGAATATTATTTTGGCCATATTTTTACAGTCATCCTCTTTCACCTCAAAAATCAGGTTCCTGCAAGCCCTTGTGTATTATTCAGTTCCTTCTTATTTTTCTATTCATACTGTTTTATTCATTCTCTTGGACTTGTCTTATCCATAATGTCATCATCGCTGTCCTGTTTATTCAACTAGCATTTCTGATTTATTTCTCGACTTCTCTGTAGCTTTGGAAAGACATTACTGAATTGGACCACCAAGCATTACTCTTTTGCATTCAAAAATGTCTTTGCTCAAAATTTTTAAAGTTCAAGATCAAGAAGGTAAGGACTTTGATATCAACTGGATTTTAAAAAGAACTGAAGGAGCCATAGATGTTATCGCTGGAGTCATGTTATGCTGTTGTCATGTTCCCTTCTGTCTTTAGGGTGCAAATGCTCAAGGGCAGAGCTGGTGCCTGGTGCTGTCTTCATCCTCTGCGTAATGCCCCTTGCCTCTGCCTACCACTCCTGCCAGATCAGCAGTCAGGATTTTGTGCGCATTACCTCAGCTAGAAGAGGTGCAGGTCAATTCTGTAGCATGAGGTACCTCATAACCCGTGAGTAAGTGATAGTTTTTGCTTCCTGAGAGGCCTGGAGCAGCCAGATCCAAAAAGCGGGATGACATAGGGACTGCCCAGTTCTGCTGCACTGGAAATGCTATGCAGGGAACACACATGTGCAGGGATTATATTGTCCCAGTACAGATTTTCCTGCAGCTTCGCTGTGGAATGAATTAAGCTACTTGTGATCAGTGCCACACGCAATTCTTTCTCACAGAGCAAGTCAGATGTCCTGTGGTAGCAGCGATCTTCCGCGGTTTCCCCTGACCCCACCAGCTGGTGAGCTGAAATGTTGGTCTCTTTGGGGGATTTCTGCAGTCAACAGAGATGAGAATACAGCTTCTTGCTTTATAGCCAAACTCTGTCACTCGAAACAGCATATGAAGTTATATCTCCATTTCACATTGAATTAAGTGACAAGGCCATAGGAGAGTCACACTGCAGCTCTCTTTTCCAGATACAGAGTTGTGGAAGGGTGTTTGTATGCATACCTCAGGCCATAGCTTGATGTAAGTTTCTTGCAGCAATAGTACCAACTTGTGCAATCCCTGGTCACTTCTTCCTTCTAGTGGTGGTCCTGCAGACCTGCTGATAGAGTTTGTGGAGCCTTGTGGTGAGCCAGGAGTGGGAGCTTACTAAGAGCAAAACATCTCCTAGGTCCTTCTGGCTGGGTTAGGCCTAGTGCAGGTCAGACCCCAGTCTGGCTCACCACTCAGCCCCTCAAGTTGTTCTTCCCATCCACTGCTCATGCCAGCACAAAGTTAGGCAAGGAACTGCCTACCTTGGCACTGTCACCAAAGAAAGGGAACACTAAATCACATGGAGATCTCTCGAGATTATTGTAAAATGTTGTTCTCTTGAGGCTGGTGTCTAGCCCTTCTGTCCCTGGTTAGGTATCTGCCATCTCTTCCCCTTTCTAGAGCGTGAGGACACAAAGGGCATGCAGGAATGCTGAGAACCACATGCATTCCTCTGGGTTGGCAGATGTAACATGTGAGTGCAAATGTTTTACTAATCATCACTCATCATTGTTTAATGCTATGAGTAAGGTATAAAGCCATTTCCTTTTGGTGTTACCAGTGTTGGTTCCTTGCTCTAGTTGTTATCTTAGGCAGACAAAGGGATTGTATGGGAATTTTTATTTTACTTTTTCAGAGTCATTTTCCATTTTTTGTTTTCTCATGGCATTTTGTTGTTGTTGTTGTAACCAGGCCAGTCTTCCCACCATTTTGAGGGTTAATTGCCCACAGGCAAAGATTGTTTATCTCTTTTAGAAATCCTAATTATAATCTAACCAATGAACAGTAGTATGAAAAACACACAGACTTCTTTGAGTTGTCCATCTGTTCATATGCTTTCCTTAACCAGTTTTGTTTTTGATTTTGATTTTGGAGTGTAATAAGGACTGCTCAAAACAGTTGCTGGCAATGACCAGCAGTCTCCACAGGTAAGTAGACGGAGGCCTCTTAAAATACGAAGTTGCTACAGTTTCTGAAGATTGAATCAGCCTATAAATTTTTGCAGAATAACTGCACCGTGTATCATGAGGAATCATGCTGGACCTGTTCTGCTTTGTTTTCCTTTTATATTCATGTTGGCAGCAAAGCCAAGGCAGGTGTTAAGTGGTGCAGGAGCATGTATGTGCACTGAGTACTTGCTAGGGAAGGTGGAAGGTATAGCTCCCTCTTCTGTGCGTTCACACGTGTGGGAACTGTTGTGTTTCTAGGGGTGGTTCAGTACAGTACTATTTGGATCTTCTGCCTGTATTTAGTCTAGAGGTGAATGAATAGAAATCTTTTCCCTTACATCTGCTGTTCCATCTGGATCAAAAGGCATCCTGTACACAGGATTTGCAAGGATATAAACATGCAGTTTGCAACAAATAGTGAACCAGAGAGTTGATAGTATCAAACATGTGGCAGTGTTGCAGTAGACAGAGTAAAAGGGTTGCAGGCCCAAGTTTTTTGTCTTTATAAGCATATCCACAAGTGTACTATATGGTTGTGCCATCCACATCCTGAGAGATATTCAAAAGCTGTCTGGACGCGGTTCTGGGAAGCCTGCTTTAGGTGGTCCAGTTTGAGCAGGGAGCTTGAATAAGAAGACCTCCAGAGGACCCTCCAATCTCAGACAGTCTGGTTTTGTAACTTCTATCAGAAGCAAAGCAATAAAAAAAAAAAAGCTGTCTCAGCCATAGGTCATAAATTACTTATTACAATACCAAAGTAGGCCAGACAGAGTAATTTCTAGTATTTTTTTCTTCAATTCAGGACCCACAATAGATTTTGCAATATGGTTTATCTTTACTGGATCCAGTAGGGGCATCATACATAGTCTACTCACCTGACAGTACAGCTGATGCCACCTTGACTCAAACATTGTTTAAAGAATCATGCTACAGGTTTTATGCAGGAGGGTGATATCTGGCTGTTGACTGCAAATTACACTTAACTGAATATGTTCAAGGTACCTCATAGTAATTCATGATGTTTAAATGCTTCTTCACTGTACCTCACAGTGATTCTGTGCATGGCTTTATAAAAATGTACATTTAGATGATTTAATGTAGATATATAATTGTTTGGGGCCTAATGGAGGTCACTTTTCACAATGTACAAATACTGACGTGTAGGGAAATGAGGGAAAACACAGGGCCAAATGAGAAATTAGTGTCATTATCATAAACTGAGGTTAACACCTCTATCCTATTATCAAGAGCTGTGGTTTTTCTATAGCCATCGTTTGCCAGACTGTCAGTTTCATACCTCTTAAAAACACATCTCTCCTTGAAGTGCAGGACTCCTGGAACTGATGTGAATTTGGGGTTTATTAGTATTTTGGTGGAAACTGCAGCAGCATCCAAAAGATTGATTTTACTTCATGTGACACATGGTTTATTGAACAGAAAATGTTTGTCTTCTACTGTTTGTCACCCCTGTGTTAAAGCAATAAAAGCTATTCTCCTTAAGCCACTTTTGACTCCTCAAAATAAGAGATGTTACCAAAAACATGCTGGGATGGAAACAAGAAAGATAACACTAAATTTGAGAATAGTTTATTTTAAGCAATCTCAAGCCCCTTTCATACAGATACCTTCCTGCTCACAGAATTTCTTGACTCTGAAGCGAATTGATCCTGAACATTATCAAGATACAGTTTTTCTAGATCTTATGCATAGTGCAGTTTGTCATCTGTTTGCTTTTAGAAGGAAAATACTATACAATGTCCCACACTGACATATACAAGAATAAGTCCATTGGAAATGCGAGAATTTACTAAGGTCTATTCACCAACTATGTTTTAGAGCAAAGTAGGAAGTAAAAGGAACTGATTTTCCCTGGCATTTGGTTTCTCAGCAGCAGCATACCATGGACAACTGTAGTGCAGAACAGAGTACAGCAGTACCTGTGGAATACTGCACATGTACCTCTGACCCAGCAGGTCCAAATGTACATTAAAAGATCATCCCTGAGTAACAAATGGTAGTTCTCCCCTGCAAATGTGACTGACCCGTTAATGTAGGACCACAGCCAAAGTGGCTGCCATGGGATCACAGACTTGTGACTTTCTGAAAAGGTTGTGTATTAAAAAAAAAAAATGGGAGTTCCTACCCGTGTGTCTTTTGGTATGGCTGAAAATCAGTCATAAGTGCTTCTTGTTTATAAGCTTACTTTAATGTTACTTTAAAATGATGATGAAATGGCTTACCCAGCTGGACATTAGCTGTCTGAGATCAGTTTCACTGTTTTGTATCTGGTATTGAATTATTTTAGAACTGTATCTTGGCATTTCTGTGAGTAGTTCTGCCAGGCGTACAAGAATGGTATCGAAAAATATCTTTTCTGTCTGATGAAGTGTTTTTAAAAATTCATTACAGCTAGCAACAACAACAACAAAAAGTTTGGTAGTGTAAAACCTCTCTTAGGGACATCTAAGATAATTCTTTGCAAAATATGACTGTATGTTTGAATAGGAAATTGGATCAGTTTTAACACTCAAGTATCCAATTCCAAAATCCATTATTTTTTGTGTTTGTTTGTTGCTGTTCTACAGAGATCTCAGGAGTTTTTATTTTTCACTGTTTTGTTTATCTGCATTAGTTTGTGTGTATTCTTTTTCCCCCCAAAGCTCGCTTATTTGGCACTGAAAATTGCACATAAAGGTGCCTTAAAATAATATTTCAGGTTGGCGTTCAGAGCCACTGGAGATCAGGGTAGGAAACAATTATATCTCCAGCTGAAAGTATAAGGAGACTTGAGAGGCATCACAAGGAATTACCTATTTCAAGCATTTCATAGTTTTAATAAATGTTGTGTGGGTTCAAAGAACAAGCAATCTGGATCTCACTCAGCATCTCAGTTCAAAGGTGCAACTCCACGCAACCCTCCTGTCACCCTGAGGCCCTGGCCACGTAGAGTCTTGCAGGAGGCTGGGCTCCACGTGCTCTCTGCAGCCGGATCTCAGCCTCCCATTGGGACGGGGCCAAGCTGAGGCTGGAGGGGTCATAGTGCAGGCATACACTGTACAGTGTGGTAAATCCGCAGACACAGTCAAACATGAAAGACATTCCTTCTTTTTCTCCCCTCTAATGTTTATTCCCATAAGGTGTTAATTACAGGTCATATTTACTAATGAGCTAACTGTCTTGCATCCATCACTGTAGTCTGCAGTTCTCCACGCTTCTTCATGCCCATGGCCAGCAACCATCTGTCCACCTGACATGGAGTGGTTTGCCCAAGGCATCCCATCTTGTCTACTGTGTCCCAGGGAGCAACCAGTTTCTGTCTGCACATTCAGCACACCCATCTTTGTCAGCCCTGTGCTGATGAGTCTGTTAATGAGGAGTGTTTCCAAACAGGAAATCTAAAACTTACTACTTTCTGTGAGTCTCCTAAATTCTTCTGATGATATCACTATACTGCCTTCAGTACAGTGGGGTGGGGAAGAAAAAAAAAAAAAAAAAAAAAGAATTCTTTAGTGATTAGTTTTCTATACCACCGAGAGTGCTCAGTCACTGGGAAATATGACTAATCCAAGCACCCAAGAAATCGCTCAGTTTCCTTCCAGGGCTGCTCATTTCTGTTGTCATTCTCTGTTCACCTTTCTCACCTTGCCCTATATATTTTTATTCCAAGTAACATGATGCTTTGCAGTCACATTTTTAAAGCTCCAAATATGGAAGGAAACGGGAGCGGAGCAATCCCCTTAAAGTAGGCTTGTTCTGAATTCTGCTACTATTTGCTTAAGCCAGCTGCCTTGCTTGTTTTAAAACAAGGTGAGGGAAAAACAAACAAACAAAAAAACAGACTTTGTAAATTTACTGAAGTAGTTTCTATAGAAGGGTGAAACACCTTAAAATGAACACATTTAATCTTCAGTAAAGCCAAAAGAGGCAGAATCATAGGTTCTGTATGGACTGTCTATTGCAAAACGGATAGAAAAGCTTTTACAGAAGGGAAGGCACGATAGTTTCAAAAGTGCTAGGAATTTGATAAGATCTTGAGGAGGAGCAAGAAGGAAAGTCCTCATATGACTTCATTTGATTGATGACATAGTGCCAAAGCAGTTTTCAGTTACCTCCACGTTAGGTGGTCATGCAGGTCCACTCAGTTTGGACTGACTCAATATACTGCAAAATTGTATTGCAAGGCAGATTTTCAAACTGAATTGTAATGCCTATTTTTATACAAACATTGACCATTAAAATACTTCATTTACCAGCATCTTTTCAGGACAGATTGCCAGTCATCTTAAATCAATACTATGTCACTAGCATTTCCCAGTGTTCTGAGGGGCCCGGTTTGTGCTGAGTCTTCCCTTTCTAAAGCACTGTCGATACAGTGAAAGTACTTATCTCTGTTCTGGTTCAGAATAGCACTTTGTACAGTCATTTGCTTTTTAATTGGAAGAAACCCTTTGTATCAGTCCAGAGTAATGTCCACACAAATGGTAATTCTGAAATAATTAACCCAAGATGGTGTACTCTACTACAGCTATTCCAGATTATTTTCTGTCACGGGTATAGGAAAATAACCTGAGAATATACGCTGAAGTAACCAACTTCAAAAGGGGGAAGAGAAACTTTGTGTGGAATTTTTCCTCTCACAAAACTCTTGTCTGAAAGAAGAGTGTACTGGTAGTTTAATTTATAATTACCCACACATGCTATTTAGACCCAAATTGCAGCAAATTAAGTCAACAGAAACTCGTTATTGCTAAGTAATGCTGAAGTCCCATTTAGTTCTACAACACTGAAATGTGCCAGTTTCAGCTTGTAGCACATCTGTGCTGTGGGTGAACTCATGGCCCA
>NC_048904.1:21659803-21661512 GCF_011077185.1 Oxyura jamaicensis | reverse complement strand
CCCCCCCCCCCCCCCCCCCCCCCCCCCCCCCCCCCCCCCCAAGGCATCAAGTTTGTGGTTTGTTCTTTCTTTTTTAATCTGCCATTTATACTAATATTTACTTCTTGAGTAGATACAGATGATGAATATAGATGATGAATGAAGATACAGAATATAGATTTACAAATGGGTTGGTAGGGCTGTTTGTTTGTTGCTTTTTTATTATTTTTTGAGAAGCCATTTTGTAAGGCAATTTAGAGGAATTATAAGATTGTGTTGGTGTGCGGAATAGAAAAGAGTCAACATTGTGCTGCTTTGCAGATTATGGCAAGTTGGAAAAGCAGTAAATCAAGCTGTGTGCTGCTGATCGTAAAGGATCTGTTGAGAAGGAGCTAAGCACTTATGCCTTAGGAAGTTGGTGGCCACCGCTGTCTAGGTCAGGCATGCCTGGTGTGCACGGGATCTTTGTTTACTTCTAGACCATATGAAGAAATTGGATCAGTGATAATCCTATGAAAATGTGAATGAAATTGCAAATTCCAATAAGGTATTTTACCAATCCTTTCCCTACATCTCGGAGACAGAATACTCTCTGTACAGTACTAATGTCATGTATTGTTAGTCCCACTGATTTAATATAAGTCCTCTGCACTAGTCTTCCACTAATCTATCTCAAGATCATGGGTTTCTACAAATAAACCTGTTTGAGAGAGTGGTTGATATGTCTGCAGTCACTAGATTGAAAGCTGATATTCTGTGGTTTCTAGTTCCCAAATTCCCCTAGAAAATAAATCAGCTGAGTGTTCCATACAGCTAACTGTCTTTGCTTTCAGTGTGATAGCAGAGAGCCTCCATGCGAAGCTGCTGGGAAAGACTGGCTGAGCCCGCTCAGCACCAGCAAAGTTGCTGCAGCACACGCAGTGCTGCCCCTTTACTGCAGGGTACTGGCTTTGTTGTGATGAATCACAAATATAAATTACTGAAACCGGAGGGGTACAATTAATGCTAATATTTTGTTGTTGTTTTGTAAAGTATATATTCACAAGACAGATGTGGAAATGCATTCTGCATTTGGTGGGTAAGCCATGAATTGAATGGTAGTTAAGTAATCAGCAATCCTCTCCATTGTTAAAATCAAGCTGCTGGTTCCAAGGAGAAAAAGAAATGTGTACCATTAAATCTTGTTTGCTGAATGTGTAGAGCGTGAATCACGGCCTGTTTATCCAGCATGTTACAGAGCTGTTTGCTGTGTCTGTAAAAGCCAAAATGTTTATTTTGTCTTTGCATGGTTTAAAACTAATTAAAACGGTGGTGGTGGTTTTCCCCCCTCCCCCCCTTTTTTTTTCTCTCTATTCTTTCCATGCTAATAGAAGTGGTTCTAAGCATCATTTTTAGACTTTACCTTTCAAAGTATTACTAACCTACCGTCAACACGACAGTAGCATGGATGAGAAGGTGGCAGCGACGCGGTCTGGAAACGCAAGTGGCCAGGTTTCCAGCCGACCAAGTCCAAAGGATAAACAGGGCAAGGAAGAGGAGCGCTCCCCGCCAGCTGCAGGGCGAGGCCTCGCCTCCGGCGCTGAGGGGCGCGGGCGGCTCCCGCCGGGGCCTTGCAGAAGCCCCGCACCCGCCGCAGCACGGGGCCGGGGCCCGGGGCCTTGTCCCGGCGCGGGGCGGGCGCTGCGCCTCAGCCGGGCGGGGCGGGGCCGGGCCGGGCCAGGTGGGACGCG
>NC_048904.1:21619837-21654803 GCF_011077185.1 Oxyura jamaicensis | reverse complement strand
TGAGCCCAGGTGGGGCGCGGCGCGGGGCCATGCGGGCGCCCGGCGGGAGCCATGCACTGGGAGCGGGCGCTGCTGCTCCGCCGGGCCAAGGTACCGGGGGCGCGGGGCTCGGCGGGGGCGGGCCGGGGAGCGGGAGGTGCCGCGGGACGTCTTGCTTCTTCAGGCCGGAGGGAAAGACTTGGGCGCCTGGTCTGGTCGCTTCGCGTGCCTCCTTTGCGGTGAAGCAGCGCGTAACGTCTTTGTCGCATGTTGTCCTTCCACTCCGAGGCACCTACTCGCGCCGTTTATCGCTAGCAGCATGAGCTACAGGCCTGGGAACGTGAAGCAGGGCATGTTTTCAGAGGTCTGAAGGTCTGTTTATTTCTGCTCTGAGCACTGAGCTTAGTAGATCTTTTGTTTCACCAAGTTTCGTTATTTCCTTGCTTTCATATAAATAAATGAGGTGCTGAGAATAATTTGGGTTTTCTGTTTACTTGATGTATATGGCTTTTGCTCTTTCACACTCACCTCTACCTTTTTATTCTGATGCTGATGGAGCTACTGGCCACATATCAAAACTTCCCAGAAGTCAGCCTGCCAAAGCAGGGTTCTCTGTCTTGCTTTGTGCTTGTCTTTTTGATTGTTCAAGGCTATCATGTGTTTGGGAGTTTGCTTTCCTTTTCCTCTGCTTTTACTACCTGCCCGTAAAACACATCATGCTCAATTTTTATGTGTAGAGATTTAGAGTGTATTGATACTATACCTTGGCCAGCTGAAAAAAGGTGTGTTTTTGTAGAATTACATCCACGTGTCAAGATGGTTGGTACAAAAAAGGACAGGTTTCTGTATTAATAAAAGTGGTCTTTAGTGTTTATATTTCTCTTTCCTCGTCTAGATCGAGCGATTGGAAGTCAGCAGCCTAGCACAGACCTCCAGTGCAGTGGCCTCAAGCACTGATGGCAGCATCAATGCAGACTCTGTTGATGGAACTCCAGATCCTCAGCGTACAAAAGTGGCTATCACACACTTGCAACAGAAGATACTGAAGTTGACTGAGCAGATCAAAATTGAACAAACAGCCCGTGATGACAATGTGGCAGAGTACCTGAAACTAGCCAACAACGCAGACAAGCAGCAGAGCGCCCGTATTAAGCAAGTGTTTGAGAAGAAAAATCAAAAGTCCGCCCAGACGATCTTGCAGCTGCAGAAGAAACTAGAGCATTACCATCGAAAGCTACGAGAAATTGAACAGAATGGGATGCCACGGCAGCCAAAGGATGTTTTCAGGGATATGCATCAGGGATTGAAAGATGTTGGAGCGAAAGTCACTGGCTTCAGTGAGGGAGTAGTAGATAGTGTTAAAGGTGGGCTTTCCAGTTTCTCCCAAGCCACACATTCAGCAGCAGGAGCTGTGGTTTCCAAACCCCGTGAGATTGCCTCCCTCATAAGGAACAAGTTTGGGAGTGCAGACAATATTGCTAATCTGAAAGACTCCTTAGAAGAAGGCCAGGAAGATGGGACAGGAGGCAAGGCTCTAGGTGTTATCCAGAACTTTCAGTCAAGCCCAAAATATGGCAGTGAAGAGGATTGCTCCAGTGCCACATCAGGCTCAGTGGGAGCCAACAGCACAACAGGGGGCCCTGTGGGAGCTTCCAGCTCCAAAACAAACACTCTGGATATACAGAGCTCAGGGTTTGATGCAATACTACATGAGATTCAAGAAATTCGAGAGACACAGGCAAGACTGGAAGAATCGTTTGAGGACCTTAAGGTTCGCTATCAGAGGGATTACTCATTAATAATGCAGACTTTGCAGGAGGAGCGGTACAGGTAAGTACTTTTTTTATTAGTTTTTCTATTAAATGCTGTGAGTTGCAGAGCATGAGAGTCCTGGATAGTAGTACTCAGCAGCTTGGTTCAAGTAGGAAGCTCTGGAGTCATCTTAGGGTTTTGCCCTCCAAACATCGTGCTTTGTAAATATCATGATCCTGGTGCTCATTTCCTTCTCTCTACAAGAAAGACACAGAAAAAAAAAAAAAAGGCCATTTCATAGTTATTTTGTAGATAAAAAGTCAAGCCAAATTAGTTTAGAAAGGTGTCCCCAGAAAACAGGAGTACATTGATGCAGTTACTGCTACCCAGGAAGTGTTTTACCCAGGAAAAAGCCCACAAAGGTCTGGGGCAGGGCAGGGTTCAGGAGGGTACAAGTGGGCAGTATCCTGACCCTGCCTCCTACATTGCTCAGATCCACATCTACCGAAAAAAAGAAATAACCAGTGTTCTTAAGGCTCTCCAAAAAAACACACTCTTGCTCATACACCAAAACTAGGATTTATGTTCCCTTCTCTTTTCAGCTGTGCCTCACAGTGGCAGAGTTCAAAGAAATATTAAATGTTAACTAATGGCAGTAGTAATGTGCTGTTACTTCTGTTTTTTTTTTTTTTTTTTTTTTTTTTTTTTTTTTTTTTTCAGAGGTAATGTGGCTCTGGAAGTGGGTAACCCAGTGTTTTGATCAGTCTTCCCATTGCTGGAAGGGATGGGAAGGTGGTGGGGCTGCTGCGGTACTACCAATTCCTGGCTCTGGGTGTGACAAGGGGCAGCCTAGCAGTATGGCAGCCACCACCTCTGGCCACCTCCGTTCCTGAGGGGAACGATAGCCCTTCTCCTATGCTGGCAGTGAGAGCTCTCAGCAGGCTGCCCCAGTGCTGCCCTGAAGATTGCGCTGCATCCCCATCGCATGCTGGGAGCAGGGGCTGCTCCCCAGCCTCCTGTTGGGGTGGGTAGAGGGAGTCTGTCCTTCTGCCAGCCCTTCGGGACCTAAATTCAGTATGGTTCTCCAACTACACTTCCAGAATTTTAGATAAAAAATTCAAGGTGCCCAAATCCTCATTCTGATGGAGCACAGCAGGCCTTTGTAAGGAGCTTGTTTGTGGCCTTCACCAGTTAGACCAGGCTGTGAAGCACAAACTGTGAGGCTCAGTGCAGCTGCTGGGTGTGGGGACAGGCTTTCTGAAGTACCCTGTGCCGTTTGCTGTGCTGGTTTGTATGGTGCTACATAGTCACCCTGCAGCTTTTCAGACATGCTGGTGCCAGATCATTGGAAAAACATTTGAAAAGGTTTAGCCTGCTAGGATCTTGTAGTGACAGCAGGCTTTCTGTGTGTTTTGCAAAGCTTGGCTAGACAAAGCCAGACCAATATCACTTTCTAATCCTACGTTGCAACCATCAGCGATTCACTGAAACCAGAGCCTAACACAGCAACTTTGGTTCCTAGTACTTCATTGTCATGAAGTCACGCTGTGAAGCGATGTAGAGTTTGATCTTCTGCGCCCCAGCAGAGAGGGGTCCTGTTGTCTGGTGTTGTTTCACACATACAGCAATAGCCTTTCATAGTGGAACACTATATGCAAGCACAGTCCAACTGAAGGAGTGGCTTGAAATTAAAAGACCTTGGTTGGGGACTGATGCCTCTTGTCAGCTAAACTGACTTGTTATTCCCTGAAACCATTTAGCAAGGTTCACGTAAGTCCTCCTACGAGTCCAGTATGAAGTGCTACCTTGAAGGTGATCCCGTAGCCTAACCAAGGCAGCCTGGAGTGAAAAGCTTCCAGGAGAGTATGTATTTAGCTTGTAAAGGCATAAAATGATAGTGATTTAGACTTGCCATTTGGAAAGCTGATGCAAATTAATTGAAGGTGTGACCTTTAAAAAGGACCAGTTGAACCACACGAAGTGCTCTTGTCTCTACAAGCTTTCAGAGATGAGCAGGTAACTGCACGATCCACAAGGAGCTCATGGATTAATCACATTGAGAAAAATACCTTATGTACAAATCTAGGTTCTTGTTTGATAGCTTCCATATTCTAAAATATTATGAAGATAAAAGACAGCATTCCCCTGAGAAATGGAAGGCTATGTGGTATGCACGAGGTCTGGGAGGACGGTGCTGCCTTGCCTGAGGAGGCCAGCCCCTGTTCCTCTGGCCAGTAACTCTTCTTCATCTCTGTTCAGGAAAAAAAAAAAAAAAAAAAAAAAAGGAAAGATAGAAATGGAGGTCATGGTTTGAGGCTGGGGATTCAAATTAATCATAACTAGCTTTAGAAGCTATAAATACCTCACAACTCTGTTCTGTTTCTGGGAAGTGTTCAAAAACAAGCACTGAGTACAGTTAAGGTTTAAAAAATTTTTTTTAGAGAAACCTTTGCTTATAGGGCTGCCCTGAGTATTTGTATTGTACCTGGAAGCTGGCACAAAGTGAGTGCTGTACCATTTCTCACCCAGTCTTGATCCATTTCATCTTTCTTAGGTTTTCTGCTTTTTTTGCAGGTTCTAGTCCTTTTTCCTTGTGCGTTCATTTAGCTTCTGTTTATCAGCCATGGCTTGCCTCGCAGGTTTTCCTTGACCTGCTCCATCTCCTCCCTCTCTTCCCCCGCTTCAAGACCTTGCTGTCAGTCGGCACAGCTCTCTTCGTTGGCCAGCCCCAGGGCAGGGCCTTGCTGGTGCAGTCACCCCAGTTCTGCGCGCTGCGGGGCGTGGGGGCCGCGCAGCCCGGCCCTGCCCTGCCCGCCCATTGGCAGAGCACGCTGGCCCCATAGCACCGCGCCACTCGTCCGGGGCTGAATCATCGAGGAAGGAAGATCCTGGCCTGCTCCTTTGCAGCCATTGTGTTGCCTCTGCGCTGGGAACGAGCTCTGGGACGGCCTGTTGCTTATCGTGGTGGTTGAAGGGTGGCAGTTGTTTACTGGTACAAGCAGGGACTTTCTGTGCTGTTGAGACCAAAATAAAGTTCCTGCTGAGTATTTTCATCTTTCTTGTCCCTTTAGGAACCTGTTTGTACACAGTGAAATCCATGAGCTCACACATTTGGAGCGTGGCCAGTCTGAGGGTTTGGGTTTCTGCCCAACCCAGCATCCTTGGAAAGTGCATTTAAATCTCTCACATTTCTGTCAGAGAAATCTGTCAGCCAAAATGCTGGAAGCTTGCGCTTTCATTTTTGTTACAGTCTGTTCACTGGGCTTCAGTCTGTTCTAATTTATTTTCAAATAGATCAGATGTGCTAAACTTTTGAGGTCTAGAATGGTTGAACAGTAAGCCAGGGCAGCAAAAGCTGCGTGTTCAGTGTAGAAGGACCCTCACCCAGGTACGAAAGCACTGAAACATTCCTGCAGAGCTGTTTTCTCTCACCAGGAGAGGCTTTGGAACTGAAAGCATGGCATAAATACTGGCAGAGTATTTCTTTGGAGCAAGCTCTGTCCCTTGTGTATCCTTTAGATAGAAGACGTGGAGTATATTGCAAATAGATATTGCTTTTAGCTATTATTCTGCTATTGATAGTGTGTTCAGTAGCATAAAAAATGTATTTGGATGGCAAAAGCTAGAGGAGATACTGTGTAACATAGCCACCAAAAAAAAGTTTTAAGAGATGTTTGAGGAGACATATATTAAACTCAGCTCACTGTGTGCTGTACAGATCTTTTAGCGCAAGTTCAGTCAGTTTCTTTACTTGCCAGAGCACTTGCTGAGTACAGATAAAATGTCTTCATCATCATGTATCTCCCATACATATGCTGTGTTAGCTGTGTATTTTGCAACTGTTACTTGAAAATGCCTAAAATCACTTGAAAAATGAGATTGTAATAATTATTTTCCACAGTCATTTTCAAGTCAGTTTTCTGATTTCCAAACAGTGAGCTTGAGAAAATGTGTGGAAATCTGACATGACTTTTCTCAACGAAGTATTTCCGTATGCCATACTTTAGCCAAACACCCCAACAGTATACTGAATGTCCTCTGTATGGGCATCTCTGATAACGAAACATGTATGATGATTATCACTCGTCTATTACATAGTAAAGTTTCTGTGTTATAACTTGTTAATCTATACTGTAGTAATTTTAAGGGGAAAATTCACATTTTAGTTAGTGATAAAATAATTCTTAGATTCTAGTGAGAAATTTCAGTACCTGGAATGAAATGGGATTTGATCACTGCTATTTGCACAGGCAAGTTTAGAGTCTGTTGCAAAGATGCTGACACTTGTACATTGGAAAGGATGTATGAGTGTAGTCTTAACCCTTTTGGCAGGCATCTTGTCCCTTTTGTTTTCATAATGTCTCTCAACTAAATCTGAACCGTTCTTCAACAGAAAACCCTGGCTTCTGGCCCTGTAAGTCATGTGATCAGTGATGCCCTTTTAGCTTTTCAGATTTGAACACCAATATAAAACAGCGTGGAAAAAAGTCATTTTCTAAATTGTAGATAATGGGACTAGGAGTGAAAAGGAGATGAACAGAGGACATATCATTTCAAAAATAAGTTGTTTTTGTTACTAGTATTTTTAATAACCCAATTCCAGCAGTTGTCTACAAAAAAAAAAAAAAAAAGGCATATGATTGTTGTGTGAAAACTGTAAAAGCTCTTGAGTCGAGCAGGTGGGACTCCTTGGAAAACTAAGTTTGGTTCTGGAACAAGGCAGTAGTCCACCTTTCTGGGCAGGGAGGACTGGAGCCAACCTTTTAGCTAATCATGTTAGCAAAATCATGTGTTGATAATCATGTTATCCATATTGTTAAGAATTTTGCTTAAACTCTTAACTGTATGGATTTGAAGGGTTTCCTTATGTTTCTTGTAGATTGAGGAAGTTTTGAAGTTCTTGAAATAAAATTGTTTCTTGTTAAAGAACAGGATATAAGCTGCCTGTTTTGTGAATGGTATTTATGTGGGAGAAGGTTAAAAAATACAATTATGGTATTTTCAGATATACTTAAGCTCCTTTTTGTGTAATAAACCCAATGGAGAATTTGGAATTACATTAACAAGCTGAATATATTTCAAGTAATTTATGCTGCCTTTGGGACTTAGAGTGAATTTAGTTATGATTTCTCAGTTGTTGGCAAGTTTTGTTTTGTTTTGTATTCTTTTTAAACTGGATGGGAACAAATGGCAATATTAATTAACCAGGCTCCTTCTTCATTAGCCAGTCTTCACATGGTTGTTCTCATGTCTGCAGCTTGTAGTTCCTGGGAAACCAGTTCTTGCATAGCCTGCCTTGGTTGTACAGAGACTCTGGCACCATCCTGGGCTGAGCCGTGTCAGCAGGTGGTTGTCTGAGTCTCACTGCTGGTTGACCACATGTATTTAATTGTTGGAAATTGTTGCACTACACCTGACTCCTCCTTTTTAGATTAAAGGAATATTACATTGGGAATGTGAATGAAAATTATCTTTAGACTTCTCAGTTAAAAACAAAAACACAAGAACATTGTTAAAAACTAGTTTATGCCTGCAGATTCGGAATATTTAGTTCATGAAGCACCAGAAACCTTGGAATAAAAAATATATATATATATTAAAAAAAAAAAAAAGATTTTTGTTTCAGAACTTGTAATTAAATTCTTGTTTGTAGATAAATATTGTTTATTCATTTTATGCATGTGGATATGTGTATAAATTAAATTCAGATAGGGTCAGGGGAAACTGAAATTAAAACAAGAAATTATCTATGTTGAATTCCTTACAAATTTCTCAATTACTAGTATCAAGGGTCAGGTGATAATAGCTGTACTGTAAAGTAGTTCCATGCTATTACAATGAGTAGACAGTCAGTGGAAATGAGCAGAGAAGCCTGGTGGCCGCAGCAGTTGTACCCATACCTTAGTTGCTGTCAGAGCTATCACTAACAGTGGACAAATAATGAGAAATTAGTGGGGAGCATGGTGGAAGAGGCTGGTGTGGATGGTACGTAGCTGGGCATTCCTGACCCTTGAGCTAGTGGCCTGAGCTCTCTGAGCAAGTTTGCCTTTTGAAAGAAAAACAAACACTTGCCTGATTCTTAAAGGGTATTGAAACACGAGTTGCTTGCAGAGCACTTGAAATTTCAAAAATTAAGTGCTACATACAGACATGAAGTATCCCTAATGTATTTTGAAAGTGCTAAAATAACATGGTACTATCACCGAAGTCAGTTTAAAACTTTCTCAGAATTGTCATTACTCATTTTTTTGTTCAGCCCTCTGCCTCCAAACTGCTTTTGGTCTATTCACTGTAGCAAACTGAAAAATAAGCCTGCAGGTTAGTGATTCACGTTCCCGTCTTACAAATAATACAATGATCTTTGCTAGTTAAGCTGAATCATTCAAAGGAGATAAAGAAAAAAATAAATCAGACATCTCTATGACCTCACATGGAAAGACCAGACAAGGCCATCACGTTCTCCAAGGCATCAGTCACATGTTATTTCATTGTCATTTTTACACAATTACTGTTCCACGTATAGACGAGAAAGCTTAAGAGTTTTACGGTATTAGAAGGGAACTTAGTCTGGTTAAAACAGAAGTTCAGGGAATAAATATTCGAATTCTGTCCTTGATTTCTTCCATCACTTGAGTATTGTCATTTGACCTTTCTGCTTTTTTTTTTTTTTTTTCTTTTCCCCAGGCTTAAAGCAGGCTTAACATTATCTTACCTGCTAGAAATAATTTCCTTAATTCTCAATGAGAAGGCCTTATATTGTTTGCAAAGCAGACTTCCATAGCAATTGAGGTAGCCACACTAGAATCATAGAATGAGAAAATATCCTTAGTAGGAAAGGACCCCTAAGGATCACCAAGTCCAACTCCTGGCTCTGCACAGGACCACACAAAAATCAGATCATGTGTCTGAGAGCGTTGTCTAAACACTCCTTGATCTCCAGCAGGCGCAGTGCTATGACCACATCCCTGGGCAGCCCAGTGCCCAACCACCTCTGGGGGCAGAACCTTTCCCTAGCCCCCAGCCTGACCCTCCCCTGTCCCAGTTCCATGCTGTTCCCTCAGGTCCTGTAGCTGTCAGGCTCCTCTTCTCCACGCTCAACAACAAGGGACCTCAGCTGTTCCTCATACATTTTTCCCACTAGACCCTTCACCAGCTTTGTTGCCCTGGTTTTCAATAAAAAGTCAGTGGTGTTCGTTGCTCAATTGTTATTGTGTAATTGTGCCTTCCTCTTCTTGTTAAAGCTACTGTACCATGTGTCTAATTTCTAGATGTGAAAGACTTGAAGAGCAGCTAAACGACCTGACGGAGCTCCACCAGAATGAGATCCTGAATCTAAAACAGGAGCTGGCCAGCATGGAGGAGAAAATTGCCTATCAGTCTTATGAGCGAGCCCGGGACATCCAGGTGGGTGGCAGAAACAAGGGCACTCAAGTCCAGTCTTCCACCTGCCCTTTCATGATGGCTATATTTGCAGGGTTTTCTTTGGATATTGGAAACTAACTATGACCTGAAACTTTTTTTTTTTTTTTTTTTTTTTTTTTTCAGTAGCATTCTGAGTTAACTGATCTAGGATGTGTTTGTGTGTCAAATTATAGAGCAGTCACTGCAGATGTCTCAAGAAAGATGGAGGCTGGTTTTATGTATCCACTGCATCTGATCAGGAAACAATTCTTTCCATTGGTTTTGTCCAAATATGGAGATGTTTTTAAAAGAGAAGTGTTCTTCAGTGTGTGAAAGACGAAAGCTATGGAAATAGAGATTGCAGTTTTAGGGCCTTCCACAGATCCAGGCAGACAGACACAGAATGAAAGACCTAGGAAATTATCAAAGTAGCAGCTAAACCTTATAAAGGCCTATTCAGAAACAAGTCTAGTATTTATTTTAAATCCTTGTCATGTTAGTTGTAGCAGGCATCTCAGCTTTGATAGCCAATGTGAGATATTTGTAGTGTGAAAAGAGAACTGTAGGTCAAAGTTCTCCTGCTTTTGGCCCCCAAAGAAGTTTCAGCCAAGTGATCTCTGAAACAAAGCAGGCTTGGCTTTTGTCATTGGGTCCAGCTGCAAGTTGTGTTGAGTTGATGTGCATTCAGGCTTCTCGTTGTTTGAGGAGGCCAATCAGTTTTACCCATTACTTTCAGATAACATAACTAAAGAGAAGCCTCATGCTTCATTGACAGACATTCTGCAATGGCAGGGAAGTGTAACAGGTGACAATGACCTTTAAGTTAAGCTTAAAATAAATCAGTGTTTGTGGTCAGTGGTCTCATGGCCTCTCTCAGTAAACATCAGCCTCTCTGAAGAATGTTGCAATATTCAGGTTTCATTCTCCTTCCTCATTTAACACAGCAGGAAGAAGTAAGGTTGGAAACTTAAAATGAAGAGGGGTTTCTCTTTTTTTAATCTTCATTTAAGATTCAGCACTTCCGGTGTAAACTTGCAAATTGGTTTAGACTATTCCCCAGCATTGCTGAGGAAAAGGTGAGCAGTAAGTTTTCTTGCATGAAAGAACAGCTAGGGGTATCGGCTGATGTTGCAGAGGAACAGTTGACAGAGCTAGGTCTCTAGGCAAAACATCCTGGTTCCTATTTGAACATCAGTGTGAGGGACACTGCTGCTCTCTGCAGACTTCTGGTTGTTACCCAACGTTGGCCTTTAGGTCATGAGAAAAGCAGTTCGGAGGGAAGATTAAGGGCAAAATTGTAATTTTCTATCTCCATGAGCAGAAATGTGCCATTGCAAATTGCCTTAAAACCCCTTCTGCTTGTCAATAGCCCACCTGCTGCGCGTTGGCCCACTTGCCAAGGCTTGCTGCACTCTGGAGGAGATCTTCCTCTCATGACCCATCTGGGTCCAACCACAAGACAGGAGGGATGATGAGCTCTCAGGTGACCTTTATACCATGTACAGGGACAGACAGCTGACATTGCAAAGTTGCAGCTGAAATGCATGTTTCAACAAAGGCTGGCTTCTGCCCAAGCTGTCACCTTTCTCTGTCAAGCCTCTGTCATGTAAATGAGATCACATGTTTTGTTACAAAGTGCAGTACCTACTTAATGAGGGACTTCTCAATCACATGAAATGGCACAGCCTCTTCTACTCCTGCTGCAGGGTATGAAATATGTAGTGACTCATATCCTGCAGAAGAGTGCGTGACGAAGGTGGCTCTGGTCTGGTCTAGTCAGTAAGATGAGTGCCGTGGACCACCACGGGGGTGGGCTTGTAGGGTGCTGGCAACCGAGCAGTGTGTTCTTGCCAACAGGAGGCACTGGAAGCGTGCCAGACCCGCATCTCCAAGATGGAACTGCAGCAGCAGCAACAGCAGGTGGTGCAGCTAGAGGGTCTGGAGAATGCCACAGCCAGGAACCTGCTGGGGAAGTTCATCAACATCCTCCTGGCTGTCATGGCAGTCCTCCTTGTCTTTGTCTCCACTGTGGCCAACTGTGTCGTGCCCCTCATGAAAACTCGCAATAGGACGTTCAGCACTTTATTCATAGTGGTTTTCATTGCCTTTTTGTGGAAGCACTGGGATGCCATCTCTGGCTACTTGGAACGGTTCTTGTCTCCCCCCAGATGATGGCATGAGGAATTGGCTGCATCACTCCCCTCCCATCACGCTCAGTGAGCAAGCGTGGCAAAGATTAGTCAGCAACTACTCCGCTGAAGTTTTAAAGTGTCCGAGTGAATTTGTTTACATTTAGAATAACGTTTTTTCTCTGCAAGATGCATTGCAATAGTATTTTTTAGATTTTATTCAAGAACTCTTTTCTGGCGAGAATCCTGGATAATTTTTATGTAGCATGGTTCTCTTTGGATGCAAATCTTAAGATTCTTTTAAGTGTACAAAAGAAATAAAACACAGAAATTTGGAGCATACCAATGGGCAATTTAAATTGTTGCTTGAACTACTGTACTAAACCTGTCAGGAAGAGGAGAATGTGTTTAACTTAAGATGAGCAAAGCTAAATGTAGTGCGCAGCCTTGAGGGATGGTACCACAGCAAACCTGTAACACTAAACTTTTACTGTGAAGTCTGCTCACATTCCATGTCCAAATGTATGGGTTCAGAGTGGTTTCTTTCCTTATCAAGAGAAAAAACAACGCATGGATCTCTCTCCCACCTCAGCATCTGGGTTTGCCATTTGTGATAACCTGGCTTAGAGAAACTTTCTGTAAGGCTGAACAACTTTGCCAAGTATATGAAGTGGAAGCCTCATGCCATACACAGTAACTGCACAGTTGTGCTACAGTATTTGAAGTAGTCCTTGAAATACTTATCTTTAAGCAGAAGCCCTTGGTCGCACTTTTAAGGTTTTTTTTATATATGTATATTCACAGATTTAAAAAAAATCCAAACAGCATACTTGAAGAGTGTAATACTCAAACTCTCAGTGCTTCCTTATTGTTTCTAATATAGGATTTTTTATTATAATTATTATTATTATTATTGGGGTTTGTTTTTTTTTTTTTGGAAGGGGTTGGGAGGGTCATTACTTTTTTTTTTTTTCCTTTTAAATAAAGAAGTGATGTTTTTAAATGAAGAAATGCGTGAATAATTGTGAGCCGTCTTGTCCTGAAACAGTTTTGAGGAGGGCAGAAAGTAGTTTCTAGTGCCAGCCTGTCTGGAACACGGTGATGTTCATATGCCATTTACCTGTCCTCCTGCGCATAAAGATGCAGCATCATGAAAAACATCTATCTTCTCCATACATTCTTGTCATGCAGGGTTTTGTTTGTTTGTTTGTTTTGTTTTTTTGTTTCCAAATGTGAAAGAGAATATGTTTGTATTCCTCACGTTATCATCTTTTATTCCTGGCCTCAGGATAAGAATAAGGAATTTATTTTCATCCCTTCCTAGGGAACAGACGGATTCTTTTAAGGAAAGAAATACCGATTCAACAGTCCACTTTAAGGAATGATTGTCTCGGAAATCACTCTGACTTAATTTTCAGATAAACTCCTAAAAATTGAAACCAAAGTTTTCCTCCTGTCAGGCTCTGATAATATAATTTGTGAGTGTTTGCAGCGATCTTTTTTGTAGATTGTATCAGTGCAGTGTGCCATAGACAGCATCCTCTTCTTTAGCTGCAAGGGCAAGTACTTGGTGTAGGTACCTTTTCAAAGCTCTAAAGGAAATGTAATTTTCAACTGTAGCTGTCAAGTCCCAGCAGCATGCTTTGCTGACTGTTGGCACTGGCAGTCAGGCAGTCAGGCTTCACATCCAAGGAATCTGGATTCACTATATATATTTTTTTAATTAGGGCCTCTTTCCACCGTAACAACATCAAGATTCAAATTCCATCTCTGTGAAATCCAAAAGGACTCTAGGACTCTCTTTCAACAGCATTTATGGTGTTTAGTTAGATCTTGCTGATTTTCTTCCCTCTAGGCTTAAATTCTGTCTAGGAACCAAATGTTGCCCCTGTGACCTAAACCAGTTGAGATCATACATATACATACATGGAACATGTACATTATATATATGTATATGTGTGTGTATATATAAATATAACACTGTATGCTCTGATGCAAATTCTGAACTTCAAGAAATTCCCCCAAAATAGGTTAACAGCCTTGAGGGTATTCTGACTGCTGGCAGAGGCAAGCCCTCCACTGTTCAACCATTCTCCTTCCTTCAATGATTCTGTGTATTCTTTCCATGGTCACAGTAAACTCAGGTACACCCCCCCAGGGATTCCAGCACACCTGCCTTTGTCACCATATGCACAAATCTGCTCTTGTCCTTCTTAAAACGCAAATTGCCAATTGCAACTTAGTCAAGCCAAAAATAATCATTCTTTCCACAGTTGCAGACAGAGCAAAACATTGCATAAACATTCCCTATCTGGACCATGCTTCTATCTGAAGTGAAATTCCATTCTGCTTACCACCTTTCTCTGGCTGATTCAAATTATGTGGATAATTGTCTTCTTCCCATTATGCAGGTTTTGTCAGAACCAAAGGTGTGGACAACATAAGAAATAAATTGATACGTAGTTGAAAAGTTTTATTGCCTTTATTTCTGATACCTAGCTTTTGCCCCTGTGTTTTTTTCAGTTTTGATCACACAAAATAGTTCATGGTAGGCTGTTATGCAGTCAAAGTAGGAGGGAGTTGAAAGCCAGTGGATTTGGACGCTTAGTGCCACTCATCTGTAGTATTTGAAGGAAGTGTTTGTCCTTCTTTATATCCAAATTTAATTTAATGGCTCAACTGTGTCATTTTCAGAAAATGCTATTTGATAATTTGCCAGAAGGTGCAGGCTTAATAGAAACTTATTGCCTCAAAACTGTTTGGTGAAGGCCATATATATATGGTTCTGGACAATGTCTGTTTGTCTGTCTCTTTCTCTCTCGACAGTTTCTTCCATTCCAGAAAGTTGTCTGCAGTAATGCCATATATGATGCTGCATCCACTTTTCATATCCTAACGGAACTGCCATGTGTTTTGCCTTTTGCATTAGTAGAATGTTTTGGGGTTTTCCTCCCTCTTCAATTCAAAGGTCTGTGATGATTTCTGATAGCTTAACAATGATTATATTGTTGGAAATGTGATTCTAGCTTTAAAGCTCCCTTTCCTTGTAAGTGGTTTTGTTTGCTTTCTTGATGAAGCATTCCTGGATGACATGTAGAAGACAGTTTCCACCATGGATGTGAGTGTGCATGTGTGAGTACCTTTTATTAGCCTTCCTTATGGATGTAAACTTTTCAGTGACCATCTCTGAGTAGCAGAATGTTTCCCAAAACATTTCATATTCAGAGTTGAAACAATTCTGAAATTGCTTAGATATGTTTAGCACGTATCAACTTGGCATATAAAAAGGGAAGAATATAATGGACTGTGTTAGTTAAAAAAGCAACAGCTCCTCAGTGAAATTCTGTGGTTCTATTGAAGTTCATCTGTTTTCCCCCATTTGCTTTCTCAATGTAGAAAGAAAAAAAAATGATGCAAAAAAATAACGTTTTAAATTTTATGAAGTTTTCTTTCCTTTCAGCCTCATTAGTTTAGTTTAATGATTCTGAGCATGCTCACAGCAATTATTTCATTGGTTTATTCCAGTCCTGTGAGTTTTTAAGGTCTGATCAGATGAAATGTTGAGTTCTGTACATGTTGCACTGGGACAGAAAAGCACTGTCTTTCAGCTTTGAAAAATATGCATTTTTTAAATTAAACAAAAAGGCAGCATTGTAACAAAAGAAGCCAAGCTACAAAGGGGTTTGAGATTGGGTAGTTTTACCAGTTAAGTGAATTCTGAATGTGGCTAAAGAGTTAAAAACCCCGTGTGTCTGTGTTGTGTATGCCAGGTGGTATAGTAGTAGGCAATTGACTTAGCTGTAAGTGTGTTTTAAAAGTGTAAAAAATAAACAGAAAAACTCACTTGCACGGATTGAAAAGTACAGAAATGACACTTGTGAACGTAACACTGTAGTTTATAGATCTTAAGCTGCTAATTGTTGAGAGAGATTTACATTTGTCTTGTCTGATTGTTGCAGATTTATCTGCAACACTTTTACTGTATATAAAAAAAAATAAATAAAGACCTCAGCTATTAACACTGGCCTAATTTGCATGTTTCCATGGGTGCTGAGGGAGGGGATCAAGAAAAAAAGGGAGGGTGTGAAAAGTGTGCTGAGCCCTCCCCTGAGAGCTTCAAATTTGAGAAAGTTCTCCATAAATCCTATTATCAAACTTCATCCCATGTTCAGCCATACACCACCTGGCCATGGTGAGAAAAAATTGGCTGTTTTGCGTGGAGAAGGAGGAGCATCGCTGCATTTTTCTTCATCCATTTTGTTCCAGTCCCCTGATACTCCCACAGCCTGGGACATCCCCTGGACAGGGGTCACTGCTGTTCCCCACAGGTATCTGACCAGTTTGTACCGCTTGCACATCGCTGGGTTTGTTTGCCCTCCTGACCTGCAGTGCTGTAAGCCTCAGTTGGATGGTGGGTACCATTAGATGAAATGACTTGCCTGAGAGCTGACTTTGAAGGAGCTGGTCCTGTCTATAACCCAGATTGCCCCAGTGGAGAAGGCACTGGGGCTGGCTCTCATGTCTTTGGGCTTCTTCCTTACTGGGTTTGCAGGATCAGCTCAGTGCTGGGCTGCACATGCAAAGGAGGGTGGATTTCTATCCACCTGCATTTCTCACGTGGAGCTTGTCATGGAGCAGGTCCTGGCCCCAGCTCAGCTTTGAAGAGGAAAAATTCAGCTGGTAGGACTGCAGTCACTAACCAGCAACCCATTCCCTCTTCCCCTGAGGAAAGGTCAGAGAGCCTTATGGTGTTGGTTGGACCACCACTGTAAGTATAAATATTTTGTCTACCAAATTTTGCAGAATTTTTCAATTCTTTAGTATTTGTACGAGCTGGAAGTGGGCAGATTTCTCACTGATATGGAGAAAACACTCATTCCTCTCGGTTTTGGTGAGCTGGCCTTGAGAGCAAAGAACCAAGAAGGGAATGGCAAAAGCTTTTTAAGGGAAGGAGATTTTTCTCTGTTTTCACAGAAAGATGCAAATGCTACAAAAGATACAAAAAGATGAAAACGCAAAAGCATCTGTTTTCAGTTGTTTTCTCCCCACAGTATCCTGGCAACTAGAAGGCAAATGCCAGCAGGTTATAGATGGAGCAAGGGCATGGGCCTGCTTTTGCTAGAACTGACTCAGGATAGGACATGGGTGTTGCTTGTGAGGTTTAATGTTTCTGCATTCTTTTGAGGGTTACCTGATAGGGGCTGGTTGGACTGACTATGGTTGCTGCATGTGGATCAGGATCAACAAGAGGGCATAAAGACCAAGGGTGGCCTTCTACATCCAAGTCAACAGTTTTAATTCCACCGTTTAGAGGATTAGGAGTCATTACTTGGCTTTTGGTTGTGGGAAGTGGTTTGATAGTTCCACCCAGGTCCCTGGAGACAAACAAGGCTGTAGCAAGGGTATAGCTATGCTGGGTTGTAACATGGAGGTGGAGGAATAGGTGACCTTTCTCACTGGAGTATACACTCTTTCAGGTCAAATGGAAACACGATGTGTTGATAGTTGAAATTTGGGCAAACAAACAGTGCTTTACGACAAGACGTGTCTTCAAGTTGTTTCTTAACAAGCAGTAAGTCCACTTTTTCCTTGAAAGAGTTAGTTAGTGGTTTGTTGGCTTCCTTTGGAATCTCCCACACTGACTTCAGAGGTCACCAAAAATGTAAGGAAGTGGGTTCTCTGCTGCCTGAGCCAGTATGCAATGGAACACCCCTGGTCAAACCAGCTTTCTTGAGGTGTTATGTCCTTAACAAGATTCCCTTTGACCTTAGGAATAAGAGTCCACATGCTCTGCCTTTCACACCTTGTACCAGGCCTGTGCCAAAGGGGCAAAACAGGTAATGCTGAAGCAGAATAGGGAATGCTGCCTGAGGAGCAAAGCAAGAAAAGGACGGAAAGCTCTGGTGGTTTTCAGCCTCCCTCCCTGTTGCAGGTTTGCCTGTAGTGCTACCTGTGTGCAGCTGATGTTCAACTTGCTTTGCTACACACACTAAAGCACTTATATCCTTAAAGAGTTAAATATCAGCATCTGCAGTGACAACTTCAAGGACATCCCTGTCTCCAATTTCATTGTTTAAAGAAGGAATTCTTATGCCTAATACTATCCCTGATGAGGGAGTAGGAGCTCAGTGAAGCAGCGGAGTGCAATGCACGACACTGCAGTAGCTCTCCATGTGCTCGCTCAGCACCCCATTGCCAGCAGGTTCGGGCATTGCTGCTGCACCTCACCCGTGTGTTTCTCCAGCTCCTGGATGTGAATGCAAGCTCTGGAGCAAGACAACTCCCCTCCAGGCTTGTCCTTTAAGTGCCATAGCAGCCAGGTGAGTGGGCTGTAGGTGAGAACGAAGGGAGCGAGAGCTTTCTGTTTGCTCAGGGAGGGAGCCAGGAACCAGGAAGCACGGTTATCCGCACTCAGGCACACCCTGAGAGCTAAGTGGGCATTTTGGAAATGAACATCCTGCTCGCGTGGGATGGGATCACGAGGCACGACGGGGATCATATGAACAGCATGTCACGTTTCACCAACGGGCGCTGCTCTGCGGAAACGTCTTCAAGGAACCAGCACCCCAGGCTCTGCATGTCACCTCGCGCACGGTGAGGTGGCGTGGATCTGCAGGGTGGGAATGGTGGTGCTCTTCCAGACCTCCCAGGAACTTCGGTTATGTTGCTTCCCAAAATGTCCTTTTGAAAGATCTTTTTGCTCATTACAAATAAGCAGGCAGGGTGGTGACGGGGAGCAGGGCCCAGGTGCAGCGTTCCGTGCACGGACACCGCGGCCTTTTCCAAGGGAGAATCCCGACCTCTGCCCTCTCCTCGATGCAGGGCACCTTTGCCTGGGGTCCGAGAGGCTTGAGCAACCCCTGGCAGGGTTACGCACCGTTCTCACCTCGAGCATTTAATAAAAGGTTTGACTGGTGCGAGTCGAATTCACATTAACCCGAGGAAGTCCCAAGCAAAAAGCCTCGACGGGGCCCTCCCGCAGGGGCCCTCCGCCGGCTCCCGCCCAGCCGAGGCTGCCGCGGGACCCCCCGGGCAGCTGCGCCCGGCCCGGCCCACTCTGTGCCGCCGCCCGCCGCCGGCAGCCGGCCCCGCGCCCGCTCCGCTCCGGTCTCTGGCGCCCCCTGGCGGCGACGGCGGGAGGCCGCGGGGAAGCCGCGGGGCCCGGCCCGGGAACGGCGCCGCCTTCCGCCGCTGCCGCGCCCCGGCTCCGCACGGAGGGGAGGGGGGCGGCGGGACCTGCCTCAGCCCCGGCCCTGCAGCACAGCACGCACGAACGCACCTCGTCTGCGGTGCGGGACACGCTCCTAATTAAAAATAAATAAATTAAAACGAGAGAGAAAAGTCACGAGACGTGAAGGTTCTCTGGGGGCAGGACCGTGGGCACGCTGACAAGTCCCCGGCTCCCGGTGCCCGCGGCGGGAGGGATGGCGGCGGCAGCGGGGCCGGCAGGGGCCGGCCGCCTCGAGGTGCTCCTTTCAGCAAAATGCCGCGGACCTCGCCCCAGGCTCTGGTTACAGCCAGCGCCTTCTGCCAGGCGCTAACAGTGCCGGTAATTCGTGGGTGGGGGGACACGGCACAGAGCGAAGGTGGGACCCTGCGGTGTGCGGGAGTGAGGTCTGCCCAGTGGCTGCGGGCTGTAAGGCTTAAAGGCTGTCCTGGGCAGGGTGCTGGCAGCGATACACCGGTAACCAGGCTGCTGAAAGGTCTCCCTCTCTCCCTGACAGCAAAAGCAGATCTGGAGATCTGGGGCTCTGCTCCCCCAGAAACCCTTTTGACTTGTTCTGACACATCAAGAGGTCACAGGAGCTGCCACGGAGCCCCTCGCAGCATTTTACTAACTCAGGAACTGAGCGAACGGGGATGTCCTATCTGCGCTCTGAGGGACCCAGCTCCCTTCGTGAGCCCCTCAGGGACAGCCCAGCCCTACGGCTGTCACCCAGAAAGCCTGCGAGGCCGAGACTTGGTGCCTCTGGGCCTGTGGCTCGGGACTGGGCTGGGTACAGGCACGGCCAGGTCTCCCATGGCACCGCCGAGGGACCTGTTCCTGATGAGGGTGCTCAAAGGGCGGCCTGGAGCCAGCTGGTGTGCGACCTGATGCGCAGGGAGAGCCTGCTTTTCCTTTCCACCACACTGACCGATAAGCACAAACGTATCAGAGAGGGAAAGGTGAACATGCCCAGTCTCCACAATTGGTATGGAAACATAGGCAAGGCACAATTTGTAGGTAGTGATAACAGCTCTTGTTCGGCTAACCTAAACACGTTTGGATACAGACATAGCACCAATCAGGAATGCCGATGGCAGTGAAGTACAGCTGGATTGCTACTATCTGAATTAGATGAGGGTTTTTATTTAATTATGTTCAACTTGCTTCCTCTGCCCCTGGATGCCTGCACTGCTGACACGGGGCTGGCCACTGCCCGCTGCGGGTGCTGGCCACCCAGGGACCTGCCCTGGCGCTGCCCTCTAGCCCCAAGCCTGCTGCCTGTGGCTGGGTGCTGGAGCAGCAGCATTGCCTGACATGGTGCAGCGGTGCTGTAGGACCCTTCGCATGCAGGCAGCCCCCGGGATGACACCCAGCTGAGCCCATGCCCCTCCCGGCTGGCTTGGATCAAGCCCCATGCTGCATTTACTGAGGCTGCGGCACCTGGCAGAGCTGGCATGTGCTCCACCACTTCTATTTTTAAGATGTTCCTGTGAGGGTGTGCATTGTATAGCTGCCATCCCCAGCTTTTTTAGGTGGGGTGATGGCGGAGCATGGCAGGTGGGCAATGGCTGCCCCTGCCCCAAGAGCTGGGGTAGCCAGATGTGGCACAGCCCCAGAGACAGCTGGAACCATGCAGGTGCCCTGGCCAGAACAGTGTTTCACACTTTGGTCCCCCTGCTGAGACATCTCCCCCACACCAGGACCAGGGCCAGGTAGAATGAGGTCCCTCCAGGCTGCCTGTGCAAAGCTGGTGAGCAAGCAACCCTGCTGAGGCCCCCAGAGCTGCACTGGATGGACAGACAGACGTATCGCAGCTCACGGACCCAGCTGGCACTGGCACTCTCCTTGCCACCGACACCAGACAAGTCCCTCCAAGTGCGCAGTGCAGAGGGAGACCACAAGAGCCCCTCCTGGAGAACCCCAGGGTTCCCTCCTGGCCCATGGCAGCACTGTAGGTCCCACTGAGCAGACATGGTTTTGCTCCGGGAGGCTGGGGTCAGGTGCTGGACCCCAGCCAGGGGTTTTACCCTGTGGGTGTGGGTCTTGAGCAGGGAGTAGGGGCAGAGCAGTGCCAAGAGGCTTTTTCTTGCCACACTTCCCATTTCCGCCATTTGTGGCCATCTCTGTGATCCAAAACCAGATCACAGCTTTTAAAGGTGCTGTTTTTGCTTCTCCATCAGCACACTCCAGCTCTGACTCACTTCCTTTCCCACTGCTGATCTATCTTTGGCCAGTGCTGAAGGAGATTCCACTGTGAGCAGCCACAGGCGTGCTTTGGTTTGTCTCCTTCAGCAGGAACATGCTGAGTAACTCTCTGAGTCACACACACCTGCTAAGGTTCAGGATATACCTGTGCTCCTGCAAGCCCTGTCCCTTTCCCCCCCCTCCCTCCCCCGCCCGGCTGCTTAGGAGCAAGCCCACATGGATGAGTGCTGTGTTTGTTTGTTTCCTTTTTATTGTTGGCTTTCAGCTCATGTGCGCTTGCCTGGAATGTTTGATTTTTGTCTGGAGCATCTGGAAATGTTCAGAATTTTGGACAATGTGGGTCATTGTCACAACATGTAGGTCATCCATCCCTGCCCTTTCAAAGTAGGAAGATCTGGGCATAGTTGATTTATTATTATTATTATTATTATTATTATTATTATTTCACCAATGGAGCCTCTAACGTGCTCAGAGCTCTGGCTCAGGATGCATTAATTAATCCTCAGGGCCTCCTGCCAAGCAGCCTGGAAAGAGCAGCCCTCCTCCAGCCAGGTAGAGGGAGCCGGAGCCGCACACACCGGGCAGCCGCCTGCAGCTCTGCGGACCAGGCTCCTCAGCCCCTCGGGCCGGCGGCCGGGAGCTGGGCTGGACGGGGTCGGGGCCCTGTGGTGCGGGGCTCCCGACGTGGGTGCTCGGAGCCGTCCCGTGGTGCGGCCGCAGGTGCCCGGAGCTCGAGATGCTGCCCCTCTGCCCGGCGAGCTGGGGCAGGGGCGGTTCTTGTCACGCTCGGGAAAAATCAGATGAAGCCTTGTGCTTTTCCACCTTGATTTACTATCAGCTTTGACAAGTTCTGTGTCTTGGCTCCTCCGATACTGCCAGCCATGTCTAATGCTGTTGATTTGATAATATATCTAATCTGGCTTTCTTGAAAACGGCCAGCATCTTGGAGCTGCTGTTCTCCTACTTGAACCATCTTCCTTCCTTGTGCTCTATCTTTCCCAGCTGGGGCCAATCTGTCCGGGAAATAGTCCAATTTGCTTCCATCTGATGGGAGCGGATCCCAGCTCAGTTCCCTTCATCTACTCCGGAGTCAAAATCAGCCTGGGTCATTATTTTGAAATCATTCATTTTCCTCCTCTGCATTTTTGCTGCTGCTTTTCTCCCTCTGTGCTGTGTCCTGCAGGGAACAGAGGCAGTGGTGAAAATCTCTTCCTCCAGGGTCTGCACCAAGTCACCACTACCCATTCAGTGCAACACAGGTGCTGCAGCCCAGACAGGATACTCCCGCTTTTAGCCCCTCTCATGGCCTGAGGAGGAGCACCAGTGCCCCAGCGCATCGTCCCAGCAGCGAGCACGTCACAGGGCCTTGGCTCCCACCTGCAGGGCTGCTCCCAGAGGAGAGGTGCAGCAGCCCTCGGCCAGGGGCGAAGCTGGCCCTGGCCAGGGCATAAACACCAGGGGCTGGGCTCTGCTGAGCTGGACTTGCCTCAGTCTGGGGGAGAGGGAGGGAAGAGAAGACTGGTGCTTTCTGAGACAGGGGGACGATCACAGCCAGGCTGTCCCTTGCACTGGAGCATCCTTGTCTCACAAGCACCCAGCTCCAAATGTGCACTGTGGATGAGCTCAGACCTTAGGTATGGCACTGCAGAGCTGGGGGTGTTGGTGGGAGCTCGGACATTGATCAGGGCACCTTCACAAGCCGGTCGGGTTGGAGGCTGCAGAGACATCTGTTCACCTGCATCACTTCTCAAGAGGTAACCTCGCTCCATCAGCGCAGTTGGATGGGACAAGGGAGCTGCTGGAACCTGGCTCTCATCCTGGGCATGGGTCTGGTGCCCAGCACCAACAGTCCCTAACGGCCCTGATCAGCCCCACCTGGAGCCCCAGGGGCCAGGAGCTTGTTTGAGCTCAGGGCTTAAAGGCAGTGGAGGGTGGCTCTGTCCTTGCTCAGTATGGAGGGACTATGGCTGTGGCACCCAGGTCTGCTCTGCAGCTGCTGAGTGAATTGCTGGTGGCTGTGTGCACAGATCCAGAAGCAAACAGCTGGGGCTGTCAGTCCTGAGGAGCATCATCAGGTAAGATCAAGAGAAGTTGCTTGCACCCAGCTCTGAAGCACAGCCACACTGAGAGGTGTGCATGGTTCCTTTCAGCGTGTTGAGGCCAGGGCTGTGCTGGGGGCATCCCACGGAGCTTCAGGTGGGTGAGGTGGGGCATGCAAGAAGCTACTAGGACACTGCCTCTTTCTGTGGGGGGCTTTGAGCACTGTAACTGCAGAAGTGCTTGCTGTGTCTGCCTCCCATGTCCTGGGGAGCTGATGCTGGTAAATCTGGGGCAGTGCTTCCAGCCTGCCTGCCTGGGGGCTCCCAGAGTGCCACCAGTCACTGTGAGGGCGCACAGGAGCTGGCATGGCCCTTGGCTGGCCGGTGTGTTTAGGTGGGTGCCTGTGACCGCAGTGGCTGGGCGTTGCAGGTAATGGTGTGTCTGTTTGGTTTTAAGCTTGTAAGCGGAGTATTTTTAAGCTTGTAAGTAGATGAATGCAACTTGTGGTGGAGTCCAGCCCTCCTGAAGGAGGAAAATAACGTGGCATAAAGTGGGAAAAACAGAACATGGTGCATGTGTGTGCTGACTGAAATAGGGCTGAGCACAGCATTTCTCTGTGATGCCTGTAGAGGATGCATGCTAAAAACAGTCACTAAGCTTTTTGTAACTTGGTGGCAAAAAGAGAATTGCTGCTGAATTGTCTAGTTTATGTATCCACTAAGTTAATTAACAGTGATTGATAAGCCTCTGCCAGAGTGAACCATGCTGTGGGCTTATCTGTATAATCCCTGTTTGTGTGTCTAAAGACTGATAGAGCCAAAAATCTAGACAAAAAGATAAGGCTGAAGATGTATGGTAATGTTCTGGAAATTTAATTTAGTGTAGAAAATATCAATTTTAAAGATATGTTATTAACTGCTGTCAGGTGACAGCCATTTGGCCTTCACATGCCCTAGATGAATTCAGCAAAGATGTATCAGACCTGTTCTGAACGTACCATCTATGCTGCTAACTAGGCTTCTTCCCTGGCACGCTCTGGATGCATGAAATCTGCATGATTGCTTTGTGATGGGGCTTGTCAACAATGACTACAGCTGGGTTATGAATCACTTTAATTTGTCATGTGAGCTGGTTTCACACCAATGTCTCTAGAGGGAAAATGCTGGAAAGTTGGGGGAGGGAGGAGAGGGGACATCAGACATGATCCCCCTGCCCTGGTTCTTGATGGAAATGTTTCTTCATTTCCACCAGCTAACGACTAGTCCTAATTTAATAGAATGAAGTGAAGTGGCCAGCATAAAATGCATGTGTTTTGTTTTCACATCTGAGTCTAACATAGCCACAAGTCACAGTCTGAAATGATTGGGGGTGTTATCAATCACACAATCTGACACTTTGCCAAAAGGTCTCTTTTGTCTCTTCTGAAGTGTGAAAATGAGGGATGATATTTCTTGTGTTCTGTAAAGAAAAATGTGGGTTGCTGAGTCTTAAGAAGCCATTAGATGAAGGAAACAGAAAAAGGAAGAAGACAGGAAAGAAAAAATCCTACCAAACAACAACAAAAGAACAACCAGACGCCTTCCTTCTGATAATCACGCAAGTACTGGACCTCTGGGGATACTTAATGGAAGACATTTTAGGAAGCACCTGAAAAATTGCCATGGAAGTTTCCCAGCCATCATATTGTCTACTGCATCCTTTACTGGGATGGTTGGGGGGTGGGAGTGGGGAGAGGGAGGACAACAAAGAAAGTCAATTTTGATTGTTTTATTATTTATTTATTTATTCAGTTGTCATTAATAACAAAAATGAAACTACCCACCCCTGACTGAGTTCCCTTGGCATTTAGTTAAAGTATACAATTATGCAAAATAGTCAGACTCCCACTGCACATTATCCCAAGCAGCAAAAACGTAAACCAAACATAAGCCCTTCCACAGAGACAAATTACTCACCCATCAAAAGAATTACTCACTATGGACAAGTAGACTTTTACAAGGTTGATTTAAGTGTGAAGATGAATGTTACAGCTGGTGAGAATTCATTAGTCAATGAACATGCAGCAAGGGGGGGGGGGGGGGGGGGTATGAGGGGACAGGGGGTTGGGGGTTTTTGTTTTTTTTTTTTTTTTTTTTTTTCCTTTGAGGGGAAGAGGTCTTATAGTGTGCTGCTCAAAATGAAGTCTCTTCTCCCTTTCCCAGATCAGGGAGATGAGTGATCATGTGTCAAACTTTAAGGTCTTAATTATCCCTAATAAAACAAAAATACTCAAGTATATTTGCATCAGTAGATACCTTGCAAACAAGACTCTTCTCCCTAAGAGAGAAGCAATGAGTGCACAACCCCCTTTTTCTAACACTCTCAACATGTTCCCTTTTCTTTCCTGATACATACAGAGCCAGGGATCTGTACGGCCACCTTGTGATCTGGCTTTTTTTGTGGCTCTCTTGGCATTGCCAGTGTCAGGGCTGATTAACATGCTATTGAAAACCATCCTCTCCTGGTCCTGAGCAGCCAGTACAACCCCACAGCTCTTCCCAACAAATTAGGAATCTGGCCTTGCAAGGAGCAGCTCCCCACAGCAGCCGTGCTGCAATCTTGGTAAACAACATATGTGACGATGAGCTGGTGAAGCTGCTGTAAAGGCGTTTGATGCTTTTGCATTCCTCTGTTCCTGCGCTGCATGCAGACCTGCTGTCACACCAAGCAGAGCCCACCTGTTGGCAGCATGAAAGCAGAGGCTAAAATTCAGCATCCATGCATGTGAGATGACTGCAGGGTATCACAGTCCCTCTGGATGAGGGCGATCAGGCCCCACAACAGCAGAGCACACCTGGGCATCCAGCTGTGTACCTCAAGCTGAAGCCAGCCATGTGGTCAGTGGGCAACGTGCCTGGTGTCTGTCTGGCACCTCTGCTGGGCATTATGCAGGCCTGTGGCTGCTCCAGAACAGCTTCCCTGGCTACCTGGCATTTCCAAAGTCTGTTCATGCTGCAGTAGCTTCCTGGGATGCTTCCCTCTGCTGTCTGAGTCCACAGAGGTTGAGCACATGAGCAGAGGGAAGAGCTGGCCCCCTTCGAGCAAGCAGACCTTGGCTTTTTTTTTGTCTGATTTGGCAGCAAGGAGCTCTAGCCAGGTGTTGTGATTAGGTCCCTGTGCAAAACAGATACAAAGTTTTGTGCAACAAGTGAAATGGCATAAGCGAACCGATGCAGCTTCTCTTGTTCTCTTTCCCCATCTACTGTGTAGGATCACAGCTATTAGATCTGAAGCTAATTAAGTGTGGGACCCCAGCACAGGAACAAAAGTACTGGCCACTGGTATCTTTAATGATTGTCTGGGAGCTGGAGTGTGATGTTCCTTTGGCACAGGGGCCACAGATGGTCTCTCGTCTTTTTTACTTCCCCTTCCCTCAGCTTTCTGTGTAGAAAGAAGGAAAGAAAAACAGGTTTGCTAATAGTGCCAATCTGGAGGCAAGAGGTACATTTACATTCAAAACCTGGCACGAATGTCCAGCTGGAGGAGTTTCTAAGCAAGGCAAAAGCTAGCAAATTAAAGAATTTGGGCAATTACGCTCATTTGTCTGCCTTGTTTTCATTGAAATAATTCAGGCAAGGCCAACTGTGTTACTCAGATTCTCTAAGGTATAATTTAGGCATGAGTTGTTTACAATCAACTCTCATTTGCATCAACTGGGAGGAAAACATGGGTTCTGTTGGATATTTCAACCGGCAAGTTAATTACTAGTTTAACCACTAATATTTATTCAACCTTCTGCATCAGAGCAGCCACCAGGCCAGATCCTGCCACTCTTGCTGCTGTGCTTACTCTGCAGGTTTCATGCAAGAGGTAGAGGAGTGCAGTATCATTTTGAACGGGGACTGGTGCCACAGATGGGTTAACTGAAAGCCCTAGAAACACTGGATCTGCTGGGAACAACATGCACTTCCTTTCTGCAGTCCCAGGAATGACCTTAAACAAAGACATTGTTTGCTGTGGGCCGTGCTCTGTCATCCCTGCTAGCCATGATTATCAAACGGCTTAGCAAATGGCTCGATGAGAACAGGACTGCTTGTGGGATAGGAAACCTCAGCTTGCGCAGGAGCTCAGGGACTGGTCCCCAGACTCCTACTTTTGTGAGTGCTGCTCAGAGGAGGCTAAACACTGCTCAACAAGGCTGAAATGAACAGGGCAATTGATTGATGGCTTTGATTGAAACCAGAAGTAAGTTTTGCTGTTTTCTTTTTAAACACGGGTTTAAATAGACATCACTTAGAAGAATAATATCGATCAGAAGATAAACCCTGTGCTTGAGAGGACCCTGAAGGTGAAAAGTACCATTAAGGAGGTTAAAATAATCTGCCCCTGTATGACAAGCTGTTCTCTGTGTGAGAGGACAGAAAGCACCGGGAGGGAGATAAGAAGATTATGAGGTCAGATTCCAGGTTACAGAAACCTCGGTGGCTTGCTCTGTCCTGGGCACCTCTGCATGGGCTGCAGGCAAGAGCCTAATGTGTGCCAGCTGTATTGGGTTTGGTGCTGCTCATGTCTCTCCTCTGGGAACTGGCCCAAACCCATCAGCTAATTCTTGCACGCCAGCAGCCCTTGGGGTAGGAGAAAATTTGGGGTTTGTAACTGCCTGGCCTGAAGGAGCCTGACAGACAGGGAGGGGAAAAGCCCAGCATTTCATGATAGGTCCCCTGAGTCATCTAGCAAAGCAAGTTTTCCTGCCATAACCCCGGCAGACCCAGGGTCGCCTCCCCTGCCGGCTGAGGCTCAGGGCTGGGGTCCTGCCTCAGGTCAGTGCTGCGAGGCAGGCGGCAGGAGCTGCGGGTCTGCAGCTTCAGCTCCAGGACGACCCAGAAGCTGCCAGAGCCCGAACCTGGCCTGACAACGTCAGTAAAACGGGTTCGTGCCACTCCTGGAGAAGAAACCCGGCTGCCACCCACCCCTGGGCTGCCACCTTCAGCACAGAGCCGGCACCTGCAGCTTGTCAGCCCTCATTGTTAGTAGAATTTGTTTTTCCTGTCTCCAGATGAACACCATGAAGCACAGGGCTGATGCCATTTTCCTAGCCTTTCCAGGGACAGGGAGGCCCCAGTTCAATGAAGTGGTTGCTCTGCTCTCTGTTATAACACGTCACTTGTGTTAAGCTCGGGTAGGACGATGTTGTTTGTATGACTCGTTCTGGGGGTAGAAGACCCCCTAAAAGGGAGAGTTCTCCTGTGACATCCACAACCCCTGAAATACACTGTATGCCTATGTACAACGAGATGTGATGTGAAAATAGCAAAAAGACCACTGCTTAGGAAGATGGAACAGATGATATTCAGGGGTTAGACGTACCCCAGTCCTTATGGTGTTTATGTTTTAAAACAGTGAGTTTTGAAAGGTCACTTTAATTACTTAGGCCGTTTGTTTGTCTCTTCTTTTTCACTTTCCCCAGCTGTACCAGCAGGTTGCCCCTTCTTTTTACTTTAGCATTCTTGCTGCTCAGTTTCAGGGTCACAACTGCTTGTGAGTGTAGAGCAAAGGGTGTCATTCTACCAGCCTGTCCCCATAATCTGAAGAAAAAGCTGTTTTCACTAGTTTAAAGAGTCACATGAATGTTTCCATTAGTATGCAGTTTTAAAACTTTTTTTTTTTTTACAACATTGATTTTGTGGTGAGTTCAGGCGCAAATACATTCACGTGCATGCAAGCATGCCTATTCTACATAGCATATTTGCAACCTAACCTGCCTGCTAGCTCTCCTTGCTAGTGCTGTTCTTCTACAAAATCCAAAATGCTACAACGAATCCAACATAGGACTTGCTGATATTTTAAATGTGTATGTGCTTATGTTTTTTTTTTTGTTTTGTTTTATTTTTTTTTAGGTACTTATGTGTATATACATGTGTGTGAGAGACTTAAATTTTGTCTTATCTTTAAGATTAATTGATGTGTTGACTGCACATAAGAAATGTATAACCCTCTAAGACTGTTGAGGTCACTAAGGAAATGTCAAGAATGAAATCACACTGTTTACAATAAGTCCAAAAATATACAATACCAGACGACACCCCACAAGCAACATTATACTGAAAGACAGCTATTAGAGGCAATGTAAAACATATGCTGTTGGACTCCACACATCAAAGATTTATCTAGAAATCACAGATAGCAGTCCATTGTAAGATATAGGTATGAAAGTATTTTACGTTCCCTAGTAAAAAGTAATGGATGAGTACATTTGTAACTGACACCTACTAATTACTAATTAGAAGTGGCACAGGCATGTTCTGGGCAGAATTTGTGTCCAGGTGGGGGTGCAGAGTAGGGCATGGCTCTGGCAGCAGGCGGGTTGGTTGGCGGGGGCTCTTGGCTGGAATTCAGGGTGGGATGTTGCTGGGGTGGAGGTCAGGGTGCTGGAGGATAGGATGGTAATGCCGTGAGGTCCCCTGGCAGGGTTGGGGTTAGAGATGCTGATACACTCAGTTTATTGCTGTGAATGATAATTACTGCCAGGGTAAGTCATTGAGATGATGCTGTCAAGGGCTATCTTAACAGGGCCCATGGCTCGGACTGGCTGAGATGGGGAGGCTGGGGTTAACACCAGCCGGGGACTGGGCTAGCAGAGACTGTGAGTCAGCATTACAGCTAGATACAGAAGCTATGGGACTGTGCGCTGGGCTGGTTTTGGCAAGGGCTGGATGCCTGACCTAGAGCTAAAGCATTGACAAGTGACTTGAAGCTGGAGCTGATCTTGGCAGGAGTCAAAGAATTTGCATAGGCCCTGGGTCCAGTGGCATCTGCTGGGCTGGGTTCAGGGCAGGTGGTGGCTGTGGTCGCTGGGCTGGCACCAGCACAGGGCCTGTCACAGGGCTGGGATGCCACCAAGGACGCACACGGGTTTGCCGGTGGCGGGGTCTGCTAGGCTGAGGATGTTCCTGGAGCTGTTTTGGGGGTCTGCTCTGTGCAGCAGAGTGCTTAGAGCTGGACACGCCAAATAGAGAGTTGACTCAGAGCTTGTGAGGTTTTAATCAAAATGCTTAGGTTTGTATTAAGGTGTGCAAAGCAAACAATAATTATAAAGTTAACCACATTGCAGCCCTTTCACTTAAAAGCACATAATGAACATCAGTGCTGAGGCCTCAACAAGTCCTGCAAACATGGGAGAGAACAGTGTCAGAACTACTGAGGTAAGTCAAATCACTCTGAATTAACAAGGGTGGTGTGGACCGTAATAATATATTTACAGCCTGGTGATTATTCTGTGAGAAAGAAGGGAAGGGTTTAAATCCTTGTTTAGTTTAAGCTGCATTTCAGTACAGCCGGCCTTTCAGTAGTACACAGTTAAAAATGTAGACTGTCAAATCCCGCTGACAGATTTTGGCAATAGATATTTCCTCTAATTGAAAGCAATTGTTGTGCTGTAAGCTTTCCTCCTTTCCCATTTGTTTTGGTTAACGGGTAGTAGTGGCCCGTCTACTTAAGCACGTATTGAGCAACTGCTTGCTGGAAAGTTAGCATATTGCAAAGAGTGTGGCATGATCCTGCCTGACTTCATAAGGAAAAACTTCCTCTGGGCTTTGGCGGGGGACATTGAACAAAGCTGGTGGGATCAGCCCCGCTGGCTGCCGTTGCAGGGCCTTGCCGCGTGGGTCAGCTAGGGGCTTGTGTGCGAATCCTGGGGTAATAATCAGGCTCGCTTCCAAGGCAGCCATGCTTTGTTTTGAACAATCAGCCCGGCCCCCGCTGCGAATCCCACGAGGGGATGCTCTGCTTTATGTTGCGTTCGCTTCCTTTGCTGTGAGCCAAATGCTGCATCCCACGCTGCTGGAATTCAGTCAGAAGTAGCAGGACCAGAGCCTGGGCCTGATGTGGACAGGACGTGGCCGTCCCTGCGTCGGGTGCTGCCGTGGCTCCGGTGGCAGCACGAGTCCGTGAGTGGGCCGGGCCCCCTGCCCTGGGCACGCCGCTGCCTGAGCAGCACTGGGGGCTGCTCCCTGCCCCCCCTGCACTGCTGCTGGCCCTGGTACATGCTCAGTTTCTTGCAGAGCTGGAGACATGTTTGTGCTTACTGGCTGTGCTTCCAGCCCTGATGGGTGTGAGACTCTGGGGGCAGTGAGCGCTGAGCCCTTTCTTAACCTCTAGAGAGAAATCCAAAAAGCAGCAGGTCACAAAGCAGACCTGTGGGAAGGTGGGGAGCCTGCTGCTGCTGCTTCCCAGCTGAGAGCCCAACCTGTAAAACCAAAACTCCTTTCCACCCTCAGCGACGCTGTCAAATCCCAGCACAGCCTACAAAACATACATTTTTTTTTATTGCCTGGTGATAAACCTCCTTGTCTGGAAAATCCTACCATTATTGTGTGTGTGTGAACTTTAACCAGCACTGAATCCATCATTAACCCAGAAGGAGACCTTTTCATGCTCACAACCTCTGTCTGCACAGCTCCTCTCTGGAGGCGAATCCCTCATGGTGAGCACGTCAGCCGGCTGCATGCTGCAGACAAGGTTATGACTGCATTACATACTCTGCTCTATATTACACTATAAAAGGTTCATCTTCGAAAACAAAGAGATTTGAGGGAGAAAAACCATGATTCTTCTCAGAAAGTGCCACATGTCCTCATAAATCCCTCTCGCCCTTGCTCAGACCAGGGCTGGAGGCCAGCAACACGGTGGCAGTGGAGCCCGCCAGTGCAATTCCTGCAACAGCCATTTGCAGTGAAGCCTGAGCCCACACCACAGCTCGTGCTTAGATTAAAGGACGTTTGGGAAGGGACCTTGCCTTAATCTTTCTGCTAAGCATTTAGCAGAATCCCAGTGTGCTAAATCATTAGTAATAACAGTAATGACAGTCTGGCCTCCTCCATGAGCTGTGCTCACAATACAGATTAGTAACAATAAAATAGGGACTCAGTCCACACTCATCCAAAAATATACTGAGAATTGCTAATCAGTCTATTTCCAAGCCCTATGTTATTTCTGAGTGCCCTGAAGTGCGTTTGTGAGTACTTTGCTGATGCATCCAGCCTGATGACAACAGGCACTAACAACTAACTGGACAAAGGCAGGACTGGACAGCATCAGATAAGTGCGGTGATCAGGAGCAGTTCTTGTGCAGGTAATGATTTCTCTGTGTCCAAGAGCATCTCTGTTCGCCCTTAGTTCCCCTTGCACTTCCTCAGCACCTGGAGACCTCCTGGCATCCTCTGTCCTGCCTCTGGAACCCTTTCCTTAGCCATCAGCCGCCTCTCTCAGGATGAGGATGGTGTATGAGCTGGACCCCTGCTCTGACCCAGTACAGCTATCCGTCAGCCATTTTGCATCGTTATGTATTTGAGAGGGAAAGAAAGCAGCCAAACGGATTCAAAACAAGTGCTGATGAATGTGAATCTACCCTATGGTCTCCCACTAACTTGCCCTGTAATCTTATAGAAAATGAACCAAAGACCCCACTTAGAGGCAAAGTGTGAAGGAGATTGACAAAAATGAGACCTGGCTGTCTGGCCCAGAGCAGCGGCATATTCCGATGTGACCTGGTGCGGGCGGGCGAATGCCCAGTGGCAGCTCCTGTGTGACTGAGGCCGAGCATTGCCTTTCTTCTGCCAGGACATAAGGAGCCCACACCGTGGTGGTGGGCGGTCTGGGGCTTGTACCCACAGCAGGACCGCGGCTGCTCCACACAGCCCCGCATGCCTCTGCCCTCCTGTGCAGCCCAGCCCCGAGCACCTGCAGTGCCTGTGGGGTCCCCGCACAGAGCTACCGACAGGTAGCCCCACGAGCCTGTCCCGTGCATGTCTGCTGAGTCAACCCCCCCCCCCAATCTCCCATGTGCAAGGGTGAGTTTTCTTTCCAAATCCACAGGGCACTTTATGGTTACCTTGCACACAAACCCCACTAAATAAATAGATGTTTATGCCGCCTGTATTAAAGTGATTACCCCCCCCCTTTTTTTTTTGACAGTGTTGAGTCAATATAACCTGAGTAATTGCATGAGTAACTCATGTTTCCCCTAAAGGGAAACTGTTCTCGTGTAAATATATTTATTAATAATTAAAGTGTTTTTGAGTTCTTATGCACACAGCCCCTCTCCCCCACAGAGATATCTGAAAAGCTGTTGTCTTTAAACCTGCACAGGAGTCACACAGGAAGGGATTTTGGCAGGGAGGTGAATACCTATTGCAGGAGGCATGTGGTTTAATTTTGACCTTTCTTTTTTTCTTCCTGAACAAAAAAAAAAAATAATAATGGTGAGATCTGTGTATGAGAGATTTAAAAACCTCTACTACTCCATTAGGAGCATTACCCTGAAATACTCACTAGAGCTTCTAACAGCCTGGATAATAGGGGTGGGAAATCATTTCTGGAAAATATTCCCCTCAAAGCATCTTACCAGAGGATTGTTTCCTAACAACAACAATAAAATCTTTGTCAAACAATCCTTCAATACCACAAATATTTTGGCTTTAATTGTATCAGTGTAGCTAACTGCTCACCATAGGAAATGGGAGTCAGAGCTCCTGGGGGATTTTTTTCTTACAAAGCAACTACTGAATACCTTTGGGTAAGTCAAACATTTTTCTATGCTCTTTGGCCTATTTTTTTATTATTATTATTTTTTAACTGACTGTAATCTGGAACCTAATTTGATATGCCTTAAAAGGCTGATTCCACATGGAAGATGCTCTACTATCAGGATAAGCAGCCATAAGAAATCCTAAAATAGGCAGATTAAGGGTTTGGGATCATGGGGGTTTATTTCTATGCAATTAAAGACACAATCACATTGAAATATTGCTATCTTGTAGTTTAAAAAAAGATCCAACAACTGGGAGTCCCACATTCAGAAACAGCTAATAACTCTACTAATTAAGGATATGATTACCAGAGACAATGAGTTAGATATCACGAAAGCACAACATTTAATTCAATGCACAGTTCTGGTGGACGTGGTGTGGCCAAAGCAGTTGCGTATTAATTAGTGCTCTGAAGAGAGCGAGGAGGACAGGAAGGGGGTGAGGAAAATTGGCAGGTGTAGAAATGAGATTAGACAACAGGATTTTCCTCTCCAGAACAGAAGTTGTGCAGAATTCTCATCAGCCTCACTAACATGTCTTGTATAAATGAAAATAAGCATCACGAGAACGGGCAGGGTGGCAAGGCACAGCTTGGGGACAGGAGGGAACACAGCTTTCCAGGGCTCGTCTGATTTCCTACCCTTGCTTTAAATGCTGACAGCTATTTGTGGATGGTGAGGTGCTTCTGTACTCAACCCTGTGCAGGGGATACACACTCCCCTGTTGCAAGGAGACCACAGTTGTAGCTGCGTGGTGAAAGCAAGGCTTCAAGCTTCCCCTCTGCTGTCCTCCACATGTGGGTGCTCCAGCTGGGTCTCTGCTCATAGTGGAAGCTCAGGATTGAGACGAGGACACTGAGGATAAAGCCACGTGCCTGGCTTTCAGCTCTGCCCTTGGTTTGGCTGGAAGCATCCCCAGGGTGCCAAGGGTCGGGGTACTGCAGCGCGCTGCCCCTCAGCTCCTGCCTGGGGTCTGGGCGGCTCTGCTGAGTGCTGCTCTGGGCAGCTGCTCGGGGCTGCTCCACTTACACTGCGGGACTGTAAGCTCTGTGAACAAAGCATCTGTTGCAACCCGGGCAGGCTCCTGCCGCAGGATCGTTCGTAGCTTTCTTTGTAGACTTACCTGGCCGCGCTCCTCAGTCGAAGAGCACCCCTCTCCACGACAGGGGATGAGCACGCGTGCCCACGGACGTGGGAAGAACTGCCGGGGATGTGAATTTACACTTTCACCCACCCAGGTAGAGCGTTCCCACGCCGATAAGGAAGGGTGGATCAGAGGCTGCGCTATCTCGGGGCCATCCCCTCCCGCCCCCCCCCGGGATTTTAGTGGGTGGAATTTGGAAATATCAACACTTCTTTCTCTATTTATTTATTTATTTCATTTCTACAGTTAAAGAAGAGCCCGATGGAGGGCAGAGGAGATGCACGGTCCTGTTCCAAACTCTGCCTTTGGCTCCTCGTGTGGGCAAAGCTCCCTCCGGAGGTGGGGCCCCGAGGAGCCGCACGCCGCTCCCCGCGCCGGGGGCCGGTTCCCGGGGGAGATGCCCGCGGCCGGGGCCGGGACCGGGAAGCGACCCGAGGCCGCGGCCGTGCCCGGCGGCCCCTCGGGACCGCACTGCCCCCGGTCCCGCGCTCAGCCCGGGCTCGCAGCCTACAGCGGGCGCGGCCGCCCGGACGGGACGGGCACGG